>NW_008594128.1:46503-67529 GCF_000691845.1 Merops nubicus | reverse complement strand
GAATAATGTCAAGATAATGATATGTTAATTCATAGTTTTGAAGTAAAACCCAGAACATATGAAGAAATGTGGCCATGTGAATTTACCTTTTTTTTCTTTTAACAATGAATGCTTCCTAGCTTTACTGTTTCTTACTTATGATAATCTTGGTTTTGTCTAGAGTAACCATCCTTTGATTGTAGATACGTAGAATTTTAAGGAGCCAGGAGGCAATAGAAGGAAAGGAAACAAAGCAAGAAACACCAAAAGGGAAAGCCTGCATCCAGTTACTTTGTATTCCAACGTTGTATTACCTTGTATCAGTTCCCTTGGAAAGTTTGTGTTTAGCGAGTAATTATTCAGAGCAATGCATCACAAGAGCTAGTGGCCATTTCCCGACAGAACCAAGCCTTCATTTTTAAGATATTTGAAATACTGCAGTTGAGTGTGGAAAGGCCACAATTGTTTCCTCCTCGAGCACCGGAGTTTCGATGGCCTCCTGGCTTCTGCTGCAGGAATGGGTGCCGAGAGGCAGGTCAGCAGCAAGAAGGCTCCTCAGGGCTTTCCCAGGAGTCTGCCAGGGGCTGAAGGTGTGTGTAGGGGGTGGACAGAAGGCACTGATTGCCCCCAGGTTACATCACTCCAGCCTCTGATTGTAGCTGTAAATTTAAAGGAATTATCTAACTTTGCTAAGTGACTGCTGGTTGGTTTTCTGGCCAGCTAGCTGAAGTAGCCTGACCCTTTGGTTCGATCCTTTTCTCTTGTCATAAGAGGAGAATAAAATTTACCCCATCTCAAGCTACTAATCTTCAGTTTTTATTGACTTAAAACTACTGACAGACTTGAATACTAATGAGAGATCAATCACAGCGTGCAAAGTTATCACTACTCTATTTTACCCAATGACTTAATTAAGAAAAGATGGACAATTACAGAATTACTGTATAAAATAACAGCCCCTGAAAAGAAATCATAAACTAAGAATGAGCTCTGTCCCAAGGTGTTTGTGCAGACAAAACTCACACCCCTGAGGGCAAAAAATGTAGCCTGGATCTGCACTTGATCGTTGTTGCAGGAAGTGGAGGAAATGGTGTTACATGAAATGATGAAAATTTAGAGCGTCTGTATTGTTATTCTCAAGAATTATTATTCCCTGCTTGCCAAAGAAATGGCTGTTTAATCTCTCTTTCTAGACATCCATCTTCTTACTGTGAATGGACACAAGTCACCAAGAGATAGAGAAACTTCCCTCATAACTTCCATCATAACAAAGTGCGTGTTAAAATTATTAAGGTCCAAAAAGTAGAGGCAGCATAATTTTGTAAAGATTTTATTGCAAGAGCTGTTTTCCTATCTTATTGTTAGAAGATTTGATGCTTTGGAAGGACAAGGCATGGCTTATTAACAGGCAACGACACAAAGCAATTTCAATGATCGTTTTGAGCATTCTTTAAAGGAGACAAAACATTTTCTTTTCAAGCTGGTGTGTGCCACCTCAGCAGCCTTGAGAGCATCCAGTACAGAGGCCCTGTGCTTGAAACAAGGTGGACAAAGTGGTCAAATTTCCTTTCTAGATGTTCTGCTCTCTTTATATACTGAACTTGTGAGGAAGGGTGCTGTAGAGAGCATCATCACAGAGCAGCCCAAAGCCTTAGGAGAAGGAGCTCTTGTTGTGTTCCCAAGGCTGGGTTCTCTTGGTAACCTTGCTGACTGCAATAGAGACAAGCCTGTGTGAGAGCATGGCCTCCATACCTTCAAAGACTGGCCTCCAGTCTTCCACTATCTGCTGATTTCAGAGACCCATTTCATTATGGATTTGCTTTATTGTTCCTTTTCTGTCTTGGGGCTATTTTATTAGTTCTAGCTGCTGTTTTAATTGGCAAAATTGGGGTGTGGGGGGATGGAAATCACAGCTGAAATGTATTGTGGAGGGCCATTCACTTCTATAGCAATTTTTAAATTGTAGCAATATATTTACTTTATGATCTGTAGAGATGCTCACTATCATTTATTTATCAGCCAATACAGTTCTAAATTTTTATTTCTTTGTTCTGGAAATAAAGATGTGTAATTGAGTCAGCTTACACAGAGAGCCTGGAGACGAATGAGAGAAGATGGTGGGGGAGGTTTCAGTGGATGCTTGCAGACCCCTTCTGTGGCTCTGTTTGGTAAAGATTTCTGCATCATTGTGGCTTGCTGATGTCTTTTGAGGGCTTAGAGAACCTACAACATATTGAAGGGTGGGCTGTTTATTTTCTCTGTGTTGTTTTTATGTACTGAAATTTTGTAGTGAAAATAGCTGGGTGGGGTGTAACGAATGTTTTCAAAGACCTTCCTTTGAAAGAGTCTTTTTTTCCAGCCTTTGGTGGTCACCACCCATTTTCCTGTGCTGTGTGCGCCTCTCTCATTGTTCCTACTCACAAAAGCCCCTTGTATGAACCTGTCAGCAAATGTGCCAGGGTGGTGAGATAAAATGTTGTGGGATATTGATCTGAGCCTGCCAAAGGGCCAGGGTTTTCACCCACAAATGTCGGTGGGTCTTGCCCAAGGTGTAATGCAGCATTAGATAGTAGAACTCAGGGTTTGTCAACAGTGTTTGGTGTGGCCCCTTCAGCTGTTTACAGCTAAGTGGGTTTGTGGCTGAAGCGTAGGTACGCACCCCACTGATAGCAAAGTCATCTGATGGGACTGTTTGTGCCTTAGACTTCAGGTAAAGCCTAACTGAAAATTTGTCCTCGTTTACCTACAATTGCACCATCTCGATAAATAATGCTGGTTGTGGTTTGGTATGGGCTGGGATGTGGTCAGTGCCCCATCTGAAAAATAAGGCTGATTTTGAGTTTAACTTACGGGGCCACCCCGGCCTGGTAATTGTACTTCGTTCACCTTTAGCTTTAACCCTCTGGTGAAGAGATAAAGCACATCCTTTGGTATGTGTTTTTTAGAGTAGGTAAATAGTTGGGTTATCTGAGAATAGATCTTAGCAATACCTGCAGAGCTTCTGAACAACAATATGTATGGACCTTTAGATTAGCTGTCAAAATTGACTGATTACTACAAGTAATGCCACAAGGTAAGGATCTGTAATCTCTCAGACACAAATCATTGATAGAGATCTCAGGTTGTGCGTTGTCATAACCTTATCCCTGCTGCTGCAGTGCAATTCCAGCTCTAGCTGTGCTGCAGGACTCTTAAATGTGTAAGTGGCGACTATGGAGAAAAGCAGAGTGGTACATTTATCACCACAAAAAAAAAAAAAAGATGTTTTGAAAGCAAATTCAGTTTTGGACAACATCAAAACAGTCCTTTCAGTGGCATGTTTTGGTGCGTTTGATGGTGGGCTTTTTTAGTCTGCAGGTTATCTCTGAAGCTTGCCATATCTTGGCTGGTGTCAAAGAGTTGATTGTCACAAGGAACAAATCCATGATCCTGTATCTTGATAGATCAGAGCAGTGCAAAACCAGCCTAAGGAGAGAAGATTGAGATTAAAAGACTTTGTGCTCCTCTGTTTGAGATTTGATCTTGCACTGCACAGCTTGTTTCTCTCCAAATTTTCCTCATTATTTGAGAAGACAGAGGAGGCGTTTCACTCATCTGCTTTTAAGTGTGGACTGAGCAGCTTTACAGGGGTGATCCAGAGCTGTCCTGACCCTTTCTGTGACTGGCACTGGGGCTTGCTGAGCACTCAGTGACTCGGAGTAGGAAACTGCTCTGCCTGAAAACCATAAGAAAAGGTTCTCTGCCATTTAGCCCTGATACAAGGCAGTGGGTTGAAAAGGTAAAACGCCGGTGCCTCTATCTGTTCTAACGGCTGATCAAAGAGCAGCCTGGCATCTTCTCTGCATGCTGTGTGCCTTACCTGGTTCCACAGGGCTGTGCCCTGCCCCAGGAGCAGCGTGTTCGGCACGTCCTCTGAGGTGCCGGGCTCACGCTGGCATGGTGACTGCAGCACGGACTGCACTCACAGCATTGTAAAATAATTCAGGACCAGATTAATGGCTGCTGAAATCCTAATACTTATCTTTCTGGTCCAAGGTACTCATAAAACTAGAGAAAAACCGGTAGAACATAAATCCTGTAGACGTTGTTTTGCTTACTGTGATTAAATTTATCAGACTCTGGCGACATATTGTGGACCTAAACACTTTTTAAAATTATGTAAGTACTCCTGCAGCCTCAGTAAGGTTTTCAACACTGAACTCCCAAAGTACTATTCAGTTGCTGCAACAACTTCAGTATTCAAAATGATACTTTAAATTACATGTGCAAAGTATTTTTCTTTTAGTAGCTACATTAAACGCAGCTAGTGGTATAGAGTATTTTAAAACTCTATAGGTGTAATGCTTTTTGTCTCAGCACCAACTTTTTTTTCAGAAATAGATGCCACAATGTTCAGGCAAATAAATAAAATACAATTCCTGTGCAGCTTAATTATTAAGACTAAAGAAGGTAGCATTAGAGTTTTAGACATTGGAGAAATTACAGTGTTATATGTGGTTTTAAAGTTTGTATGCAATTTATACTGTCTAAAGAGCTGATATGTTTCCCATTCAAGAAAACTTATTTCTGTCTGTTACTGTCAGCTGTAGTGGTCCTAGGGTGACATGGACTTAGTGAATCATAAATATGCTCAAAGACACCAGAAGTTTGCTATTCACTTAGGCCTCATCCCTTGATACTCTAATCATACTAGGCAAGCCCCCTGTCATTGTGCTGAGCATCCTTTGAAAGGTCTAATGAGAATGGAAGTGAGTTCTTTGCCCTTAACACGAACTCTTCCCTCATCTGTCCTTGAAACCCTCCTCCTGTTTTCCTGGCTCTGATGTAGCCTTTGGTTTTAAATTTGAAGAAAAGAACTCCATCACGTATCAGTGTGGCAGTAGGTCCAACCTTCACTGAACTAGCAGTGATTTGTTACTCAGTGGGTATGTACAGAAACACAAGAAATGCCCTCGTCAAACCAAGGAGTCGGTGGCAAGTTACTGTAAGTTAGGGCAGCTTTAAAGGAAGGGTGGAAGGTATTTCATTTCCTTATTTTTGTCATAGCCCTTTCTGTTAGTAGATTTTTTGTTACCTTTGAACTCTCATTTCCTCCATTAACAAATTCCTCATTTTGGCATCATTTGTGTTTGTTTTGTCTGTGTACTGGGTACCACATCCCAGCGTGCAGCAATGCTGCTTTAGCAGTTGCCTGCCGTGAACACTCCACATATTTTCAAGCCCTTTTTTTTTTTTTTTTTTTTTTTTTTTTTTTTTTTTTTTTTTTTTTTTTTTTTTTTTTTTTTTTTTTTTTTTTTTTTTTTTTTTTTTTTTTCTGTCTGAGACTAACTCTGCACTCCTTCTTCCTTTCATTCTTGTTGGTGTGCTAAACCTGGGCATCTGGTGTCTTCTCAGACTTTAGAAATAATTAGTTTCACTGGAAAGAGGTATAAGGAGGGATGTGTATGGCAGTGTGTATGGGTTTTGTTCACAGCTTTCACCATTTGTCCTGAGTTCCTAGTGAATGGGTAAATTGCTGATTGTAGCACTTTCTGATGGTCACTTTTATTTGTGTAAGGGAGTGGGCTTTCAGAAGCACAGCATGCCATCCAGAACAAACTGCTTGTCAGGTAGAATGGTTACAAAGGCTTTTTAAAGGAAATTTTAAGGCTAGGCATGATCACTGGCTGTGTGGTGTGGGTGCCAGCATATCTCTGGGGCTGTCAAGCAGTGTGGTTCCAAGATAGCCATGGAGAGCCTCACAACCAACAAAACTCCTTTTGAGATATTAGCCCAGTTCAAATAATCTAAGAATTTGCTGAACAGAAGGTTAAGCAAAGTACACACAGCAAAAAAAACATGGATTTGCTAATTTGAAATAAATCTTTTTTTGTTAGCTAAGATAGTACTGGCTGTTAAAATATTTTTATTGAGTTTTTAGAGGTCTGTCGATTGGAAATTTTTTTTATGCTAAGCAACTGATCTTTTTTCATTTATCTATACTGTAAAATGTTTTCTTATCTTTGCATCCTTAGGATGTATTTTTCTTGTCCTACAAGTTAGCAATTGAAACTTTAATTCTGAACCATTAGAAATGAGCATTTGCTACAGAAATTTCGTGTGACATCTTAACTAACTGTGGATTCTTGACCTTTAAAGTGCTGGAGCTGGAAACGTTTAATAACCAGCCATTGGATATAAAGTAATATGCTTGCTGTTTTACTAGCTTGCATACATGGCAGTCTGAAGCAAAGTCCAAAGGTTACCAAAATCATGAAGTAAACTCGAGCGAGTCAGTCTGAACTATGTATTTCAGAGCGTTGTACGGATGTGTCACACAGGACCTATGTCCCAGTGAAGGCTACCAGGCTACACAGAAGGTGCTTTCATGCAAGGTGCAGATCACGATTTCTCTAAAAGCTTCTGTGATCTGGAGCGTGCAAAGTGGGAGTGCAATTCAGTGCAATTACTGCGCTGCCTAGTCTTAAACAAGCAAGTGTGTGTGCACACAACGGAAGTATCGACCTGCATGGACTTGTTGACAGCAGCGAAGCCCTGAGCAGGAGGTTGCTATCTTGGCAAGTCCCCTCCATCAGCTTAAAGGACGCCACTGATGTCCTGGACAGAAAGGAGGATCACTGAAGCTGACCACCAGGCACCGGCATCAGCTGAGTGGGTACCAAGAGCTTTGAGGGGGTAACTGCGTGTGGGAAGGACCAAAGAGATGTCTGGGTGGAGGTGGTGGGAAGGGGATGAAAACCACAGGTTTGTCCCTGCCTGCTGAGCTGAGGGGGGTCGTGTGGCTGCCTAACCCTACTTCAGACCAGATGCCATATGCCTGCACGTAAGCTCTGCGTGTGGGGGGTGATCTGTTTGCCCCAGTGTTTGTGGAGCTGTTCTCTGCTGTATCTGGGGCACAGGTTGCTTCTGCGGGTGCCCAGGCAGGGCAGTGGCAGCAGTGCAGCCCCTGGGCTTGTCCTGGCTGCCAGAGTCCAGAGCCATCGCAGCAGTGAGCGCTTGGAGGACAGTCCCTAAACTGACGTGCTAGTTTTGCAAGGGTATTTAAGCCAGATGGGTTACGCAGGGCTTCAGGTTTTGCTAAGAAGTTGCTGTGCCTGGAGTTTCCAGTCCTGCAGTCAGAGAGGCTTCAGAAAGCCAGATTATGATCTTCACCCTGGGTGTGCAAGACCTTTGTCTGCAGGCATTCCAGACGATTTCAGTGAAGTTGTGTTGCAAGGGGCTGTCAGAGATGAGCAATGGGATAGGAATCTGGCTCCTGGGATCCATGCAGGGCATTCCTACACCCCTCTGGATGCTTCCGGCAGGCGGGATCACGTGCTCTGTTCCCATGCCTGGGTCCACCCTTGGGACTGGATTGTTTTTTGGGGTCTTGGGAGAAACATGGAAAGCTTTTACTCCTGAGAATTTGGGAGCTTCACCTCAGAGGGCAAATACTTGCCCGTTGTTTGTTGACTTCGCTCACATGCACCAGCCTGTAAATTCTATTTTCAGAGCACAAACTAAACATGCCAGGAGGGAGTGGAAAATCATGTAAACAACTGTCCTGGGGGTACAGTGCCACACTTGTGTTCTGTGGCAGGGCCTTAACTCTTCCATTCCCTATGGCTTGTACGTCTGCAAGTGCTGTGGCCCCAGAACTTTGTCTGGCAGCCCTTGGAGAGACCTTACTGGGAAACAGCGTCCCTCTTTTCTTTCTCCTCCAGCCTCCCAACCACCTTCTGTGTAGCTGAGTCTTGGATGGAGTTCCCAGGCCTATTCCTCAGCTTGGTCTCCCCATTTCCAATGGAGATTTGAGCTTTGCCATTCTCTTCTTGTCGTTTTATTGGGAAAGGTCATGCTGCAATTGCAAGGTGAAGGTGTCTGTGTGGCCAAGTGGGGTCTTATCCTGATGGATCCCGGGACTCCTGAAGGAACAAATGCTGGGGAGCTCCCAGGAGGCTTCCCCTGCAGGACCTCAGGCCTTGCACTAGTGTGTGGTTGCCTTGATTTGTGCTGGCTTTCTCTTCTCCCTCCCTCCTGCATTTTTAAAAATCATACACATGTTTGGATGAGTGATGTTTCTGCTTGTGTCACTCTCTCCAAGCAGTGACGCACATGTGTGCACTTTTTCTGCCCCATGTGCAGGTGGTTTATGTGGTGGGAGGGAATGATTCATAAATGAGTTAAAGCCTGGGCCTTTTCTGTGTTGCCCTGCTCTTTGAAGGGGATTTGGTGTCTGCCTTTCTTCCTGGTCTTCCAATGGGCAGGTTGCATTTTCATCTCTAGCTGTGGGTAGTCCAGACTCACCCAGGGTAAAATGCTAATCCCAGGCATAAAATGGGGGTAGCTGCAGAGAGGCTTAATGGCCTGCCATCTGCAAATGAGAGCTGTGAAAATACTGCTTTTTGCAGAATTCTGTCACTCTGCACTGACTGCAATTTGTGGAGGCTTTCACAACCACGACGAGTAAGCACAGAATGAACAACTTTGACGTTGGTCTCCCTGGGAGGGAGAGCAAGCAAGTGTAGGTGTCTGTCTGTGACAGAGAGGGGATGTTTTGGGCATTGGTGTGCTTGTGCTGGGCTGGCTACAATAACAGCACAACGTAAGGGTGTGCTGAATGAGGGGAAGAGGGAAGAGGAAAACTGAGGTGCAGGGAGCTACAGGGAGAAATGCTTAACAAGCAAATTTTTTGTTTATTTAAAAAGATAATGGGTGATCAAGAAAGTATTTTTGAATCAACAAGGCAGGCTGATTCCTCCACTTGTTTTCTGATATGAGAAGGCTCTTGTGCAATGTATAATGAACCAGGATGGCTCTGTAGAGAAACTGAGCAGGACAGTCAGAAGCAGAGCTGAAGGAAAGCATCTGCAGCACAGAGGAAAAAGAAATCATTCTCTGCACGTAGCATTAGTTATTAGAAACCTTGAGGAAATTATGGTTAATGAAACCAGCTTGTCTCATTAGCCACACTTCAAAATGATATTTACAGAGGTTAACAAAAATAAATATTTTTCTTTGTGGCCAGGGTGGCGTCATGAGAGACCCTGTCATGTACACCCACTTTTACTGCATGAATTGCGACATGCCTTTGGCCTTGATTACTAAAGTTTTGTATTTAAATGAGGAGGGATTGGATCTTGTTTTGCCCACACTGGTTCTAATGTGAAAATTGTAGGCTCTGGATTTAGGGGAGAGCTTGAATGTTTATGGTTGAAGTTAAATTTTCCCAGCTACAACTGGAAATTCTCACAAATGTTGCTGCATAGGTTTTGCTCTGTTTGGTTTTGTTTTGTTTCTACTCTTTTATTTTGTTGGTAGAATTAGAAACTGAGGAAATTTTTTACATTCTGGAATCTTTATAGGTATAGTGTAAACACGTTTTTCTTTAGAGAACAAGACTTACTTCTAAAAGAAGCATGGGGGTAAGTAGTTGACATGGCTCTCCTGTTCCCAGCACCTGCCCTGAGAGAACATGGGGTGTCTTCTGTTGCACCTTCTCAGCTGTAGGAAGGGACTTTATTTTTACATAGGTGTAGTATAACTCTGAATTGTGAAGGATAAAAGTAAGGAGTTAGTGTCACCTTGTGAATATCTGATCCGTTAGATTCAAACTTGGGTGGGTCACTGTTTGCACCAGAGATGCTCCTGAAGTCGTCATCCAAGTCGGATCCTGCCATTATGTACTGAAATGTGTGTAGGTCTCATCCCGTGCATACCTCCTGTAATAGATGCCATGTTAGAAAATATTCACCTCAGGCAAAACAGTTGTGAAAGAGGTTTGCCAAGGGCTGATCGTGGATCTGGAGAAGATACTGTAAGCATTTATGAGGCCCCTCGCCCTATTAGCACACCCACTGGTGAGTGCCTATCTGATGCTTAAGCGTATGGCCAGCTTCACATGTTTTGCAGCACGATGGCCCTACTTGACCTGTTGTGAGCACATTTCTGCTTTGGATGATGATGTTGAATGCCCAGCCTTGCCTGGGCCCCAGCAAGCACCTTAGTGTAACTTTGCTCTTATCATTTAACATGCACCCTGGCTCTTTTTTCTTCTTTCTAATTTATAATGCTATATATTTACTATAGCTTCCATGCTAGAAGCTTTTGCAGGCAGTCTGGGTCATCTTCTTTGAAACACATTACTATATATTAGTACTCCTTTTCTATTTTATGCAATTTTTTTCTGAGACCAGCCATGAGTGGAACAGTTTCCAGGAATAAGTGATGCAATTAATATTTGTTTCCCACATCATCTTCACACAAAAGGAATATTTACTGAAATATCCTGTTTTAATAGGTCTTTTGTTGTTGTTGATCTAGTTTTATTTTATAGGCTCGTTATTTTATAGTGACATTAGAAAAAGCAGGTTATAAGATGCTTTATTCTTCTAGAAATGAATGTGCAGCCACAACAGCAAAACCAGTGGGGCTGATCTCCACACCCTCGTGTGCTCATCCAAGCTGTGCTGTGTGCACTGGCACGGTATTACAGGACACTACCTAAGAAGAAATACATTTTGTGTTGGCGTCACTAAGGTGCAAAACCTCAACTTGAGCAAGTGAAGGAGACTTCCAGCGTGGGGTTGAAATAGCTGATGGTTTTGGATGGATTCAGGTTCTTCACGTTCTGACCTGAAAATTGTACTTACAAGAGAGCTTTAGAGTTGGTCAAGTTCCTTCTTAAACTCTTGTATCCTAGATCTATTACAGATATAGCTCTTGTGTTTCTCATGTTAAATTTAGCTTTATGTCCCTTGGTGGCTTAATTTTGCATACTTGCTTCATAAAATGCCTTCCCCTTTGTTATTTCCTGCTCTTCTGTTCTCTGTGGAGTTTGACAGAGGCTGGCTCTGTTGGTCATGTTATTTTACTCAAGAAAGAATCTATTTTCATAGACAATGGAGAGATGGTGATTTAATTAGAATGGCTTCTATGGAGGAGGGACTTCTTGCAGACAACAGTATTTTCTTTCCCATTTTGTATCCTTCATGGTCAAGGAAAGGTGATTTTTCCAGAGTAGTGTTGGATTAAGAGCTGAGACAGTTGTGTATCCAACCACAGTCTGATACTCTGTTATTACTTCTATTTTAACGCGCGGTACATTAACTCTCCGACACTGAAATTTCTGTAACACTGCCACATGCACTGTAACTATTCCAGCTTTAAAATGGATTGCCACCTTATCCTAGAGTATTTTTCAAGTAAATTTAGATTGAACAACCAAATTTTAATTTTTTAATTTTTTTTTACCATTTCCTGAATCCCAGGAATAATAGTTTGCTCTTTCATTTTGAAACTCTTGCCTAAGGCAGATCTTGATCCTGTTACGCTCAGTGGGGATTCAGGATGTCCAGAGGCTGATTTGTGTAGAATTGGAGCCCTTTCTAGATGTGGCAGTCCTCTCCTAATTCCTATCTTAAAAGGAGCAAATAGATACTAAAGTTTGGTCAGTGGATTTAAAGCAGACAGAATGGATTAATCGCTGAGAAGATTTACTCTTATAAACACCTCTCTCAGGTTGTGAATTGCATTTGAAGAAATGCTTTTTCCTTTCTCTCATTAACCTGCCAGGAGCAGTTCCGAACGGAGGAAGGAGAAATCAAGAGATGCAGCAAGATGCAGGAGAAGCAAAGAGACCGAAGTTTTCTATGAACTGGCACACGAGCTGCCTCTGCCCCACAACATCAGCTCCCACCTGGATAAGGCCTCCATCATGCGCCTGGCCATCAGTTTCCTGCGCACTCACAAGCTTCTGTCTTCAGGTAAGATCTGGCTGAAAGAAGCTGTTAATCCTAGCTGATGACAGTTTGGTGAGATTGTGCATGTTCTTCTCCAAGCAATGGGTCCTGGGGTGAGAACAGGACACAACTGCTTGTCTTATGAGAATACATCCAGATACAAAGATAGGTTTGTGGGGCTTTTTTTTTTTCATCAGGACGATGTATATTTTGATTGGGCTAGAAAAACCCAGTGATATTAGTTATATAAAATCTTCATTGGGTAAGATCTGGCTGAAAGAAGCTGTTAATCCTAGCTGGTGATAGTTTGGTAAGATTGTGCATGTTCTACGAGAACTGGGTCCTGGGGTGAGAACAGGACACAACTGCTTGTCTTATGAGAATACATCCAGATACAAAGATAGGTTTGTGGGGCTTTTTTTTTCATCAGAATGATGTATATTTTGATTGGGCTAGAAAAACCCAGTGATATTAGTTATATAAAATCTTCATTGCCAAAATAACAACTGACGCAGTTTTGCCTCTGAGAAAAACCTCTCAAAACTCTTGAATGTGGTTTATCAAGCTCAGTAACAAAGTCTTAAGCTTTTATGACTTCAATCAGAACTCAAACGTGCATCTTAAGCTTCTGTGCTGAAACAAGTAACTTCTGATTTGGGTGTGGCAAGCATTTTTGTTCCAGTGCATTCAAAAAGCAGCTGGAGAGTTCTGAAAGTCCAGTGCTTCATTTGAAAGGACTAACTGTGCTACACACCAGTAATGAGTATGATGACGTAGACTAAGGTGCTAACACAAACAACTTTTAAATACTCAACCCGAACAGATTCTGTGTAATCAGAACCTCATTTGTGTCCAACTAGTAGGAAATACAAACTGGCATCATTTTCATAGCCTGTGAAAACTAATAAAATTAGCAATGTTCTTATTTTGCACCTATATTTGAGTAATCGTTTTGATGGAAGTGTGTGGTTTGAGTATCCTGTAAGATCAATGAAAACAACTGATGTTTCTGGGGAAGTTTTCACAGGGTGACCCATAAGTATCAAGACTACATTAACAAAACAGTACCTGCATTGTTTGTGAAAGGTAAACCCAAAATTTCACCTTTTCCTTCATTAATGGCAAAACTCCCAATGAGGTCACGATTGCACTTCCTCTCTTTAGAAAAGTTGAGTCATACCATGACAATTACTTCAATAAATGTTATTAGGAAGCACCTCATTTTGTGGAAGAGTGTGCTGTTTGGTGGTGGTTAGTCTGAAAGATATGACAAATTCAGTTCTGCTTCTGGGCGCTCTGTCATTTTTATAGCTTTTTTTGGTTCTCCTACAACTTGTATAAAATGTGAGTATTTTTAACTTAGCTTATAGAATCTTATTTTAACATCTACTTCTGTGAAAAGTTTATTGGCTGAACAGTGTTTGGAAATCATCTCTGATTTCATCATGTAATTAATAGTCGGAGCAGTTGCATAAATAGGTGAGTGTTCTTAAACATGCCATACACCAAGCCAATTTGTAAGTAACTTTCTCATAAAATCTCAGCTTTGGCTTTTCAAATAGTTATATGGCATGAACTAGAGACTGACAAAGCATAAGAAAAGCAAACTTTTGAAAGGCTGTAGGAGATGATATAAATAATATCTGTGAAACGTGACAGGAAATAGTTCAATGCTGTCATCAGAAATCACATTTATTCACCCAGAAACTGCTAGGTTAAAGTGAACCTTTTCAAATAAACTTGTTGAGGAAAAAATCTGTTGGTAAAACATTTGTTTTAGTGCTTCTCTAGTGTTAAGACTTAGGTTTGTATCATTTGACAGTGATGACAACCCAATATATGCATATAATATTCATACATACATATACAATTTTCCTGTGACAGTGTTTGAGAAACAATATGATTCATGCAGCTGATTTACATTCTCTTGAAGTACCACCAGGACCCAGCAGTTAGAAAGGAATCTGGAAATGAAACGTTAGAGTAGCAACAAGCTCTGATTTAATATTCCAGACTTTCTCTGTGTTAGTTTTTTTATTTGCTTAGCCTTAAATCTGATGCATTTTCCCAGTCTAAATATTAACTTGGAGTAAGTCCTTTCATTAAAATTTGTTTGTTAGTCAAATGCAGATTTGCCCATTGCTGCATCTTTAGACGCTGGGGATGTAGGTAAAGGTTTTTTAAATCTTCAATGCTTCTATTCTGAGGAACTGAATTCAAGGGACAGATTTTCTGGA
Source organism: Merops nubicus (assembly GCF_000691845.1). NCBI lineage: Eukaryota > Metazoa > Chordata > Aves > Coraciiformes > Meropidae > Merops > Merops nubicus. Next base: position 53,593 of record NW_008594128.1, on the reverse strand, counting down.
ATAGCTGAATATGATTTTCTGTCAATGAGGGTACACTGAAATGAAAGAACTCCAAGCCTGAAAAACAGTGTGTGTAAAGGCCTCATCTGCTACTTTTATTCTTCTGAGTATAGCTAACATTTAAATTAGCCAAGTTAAACAAGAAGGATGAAAATTTAAGCCCTGCATGTCTGAAAGATAAAATTTATCAGAGATTGGAATAAAGTGGCATCAGAGAGAGAACTTTCATTCTCTTTATCAGAGTAATGACTTCAGAGTACTGTTTCTTCCTCACGTGACTGCCCAACAGTTTACACTTGCTGAGACTCCTGAGAGTCATGGAACATAGAGTACTGCTCTGGCCAAAGTAAATTCTATCAGTTTGAGAACGTTTTCTTGCTCTCAGGAGCAAGGCTGTAGAATCCAATATAAGTGTTTCAGGCTGGTAAGCTTTGTTGAAAAAACCTCTCCTTTCAGGACTGATTAATGCCATTACTGTACAATAGCTGCTCGATACAGATAATGTTTGATGAGAGCTGGTTTTTCTCATCTGTTCTCTGAAAGCAGAATTTAAGACACTGATGGTGGGCTTCTGAATAATTTTGGTCTTCAAAAGGATTCTGTCTGTCACTGGAAGGCCCTCTGATTTAATTCAGAGCAATAGGGGTTTTGATACAGCTTTTAGCTCAGAGACCAACAGGTTTGCTGCTCTTCATGTTTTAACAAGAGTGTGATGCAAAATGGACACTGGGCTTGTGTGATGCCTGTCCATGCCCCGTTCTTGCTTGTGCTCTAGACCCTTTCTGAGTGCCAAGCAAAGCTACCCCTGTTTCACACACATGTTTAGCAGACTGGAATTTGGCCATTAATTTTGCATTGCGTTTGAGGAGTCTGACTCAACTGGCAGGGAGTGTGGGAGTTACTGTGTCATCTCTGACAGGTGATTTGGGAAATGGGGAGATGGAGAACTGCAGTGTGCAGTAGCAGTAAATGCCTGCCCCAGCCCACAGAACCCCCGTTTGCTCTCTGTTGTTTTCATGGAAATAGCTTTGATTGTTTGGGCTAGGCACTTAGTGTAAACTGGAGTTAAGTGGGAGTATTTGTTCTGTCATTAATTTAGACAATAAAATAACATTTACTGCACATATATATGTATCTCTATACACACACACTATGTAGGGAGTAAAAAGCTTGCAGTGCAGCTTGAAAAATGATTCAAAATGGAGTAAAGAAAAAAGTATTTCTTGAATAGCGTCTTCTTTATTATTTATTCTATTAAAAACTGCTGGTGTGCCAGTTTTTATTTTACATTCCTGTTTGTGGGTACTATCCTCCAGTGCTAACACATGTAGTGGCTGTTTTGCTGGGAGCAGCGAGAGCCAGGCCCTTCCCAGGACTGCATCCTCAGCTTTCTGCAAACTGATGCTCCAGATGGGATTTCAGAGATGGCTGCAGGCAGCTTGCCAGCCTCAGCCCACTGGCATTGAGTGTCTCATGCCCCTTCCTATTATTCCCTGACTCGGAATAGGGCTTTTCACTTGTGTAGCTCGGGCTGTTTTACTAGCTGTGTCTACATAATGATTATTTATCTGTCGGGAAGCCAAGACGTAGGGAATTCTATGCCCACATTCTTCCAGCAGGTGAATGGCGGCGGCGACCATGAATCTGAGCCCTCATTGAGAGCTCTCCTGCTACGTGCCTCTGAAAATCCTGGCCTCTGGGCTGCAGGGTGCACGTCTCCTGCAGGCCTTGCAGGGCCTGAGCTTGGCCCTTGTATCCTATCATAATAGGAAATAGCTGGTTGTATATCTCAGAGTTCAAAAGGGTAAAAAATACCAGGTTTTGCTTTATAAAAGTTGCTGCTTTACTTAGTAACACGTTTCCCTTTGATTTTCACAGTAGGCAATTCTGTGTGGGAATGCTGGAGAGGAAGCCTTTAACATTTAGAAATGCAGGCTGTTCGTCTGACGGCCTGATTGAGATTAGTATCACAGGAAGCAAACTGAAACAATAGCTCTATAATACTGTTACCATGTTGTGCGCAGAACAGTACATGGTATAATTGCAATGCGAAGTAGAAACATCATTTAATTAAGATAATCTTAAATATTTTTCAAGATGTCTCCTACGTCTGTTGGCATAGTACATTTTTGCCATCGTCACATTCAAATGTTTGGGATAAATTTAGAACTGGTCTTTGTTCATTACAAGTAAAAGTTTTGATCAGTTGCTGCTGAAAATAGACAGTTTGATGCTTATCGGTAGTGGAGCTTTTGGGTTTGGGATCTTATGTCCTTTAGTACAGTCAGAAAAAAAATATAGCAGTGCTTGTCTGCTGTTGTTCTCTAGCATAGCTAGTAAGTTAGCATAATGTTTGGGGTTTTTTTGGGGGGGGAGGGTGGGTTGATAGATGGCAAAAGAGAAATAACTGCCTTTCAGTAAAGAATGTCAGTGTTGATTAACAGGTAACATCATGACAGTTGCTAAGGCTGCCTCAGTCCCTTTTTCTCTGGGTATGAGGAAGACAATCCACTCACTTTAGGAAGCCTGTGTAGGCATTAGCATGTGGTGCAAATAATTTTTAAGTCATTATTTGGACCAAGCTGATTCTAAAGGCATTACAGGAACCAGAACTCTTTGGTACCAGTGATCTTCTGTGTGCCAGGTCTACGGACATTTTAGTCAGGTTGATCAGGCAAACACAATTTTATCAGCTTGCTTTAATTCCATCCCAACTGTGTGGTTACATGGGTGTCTTTTCTGTGCAGAGATCCAGCAAAGGAAACTGGATGGGAGTTGCTCCTGTGCAGGCAGACAGCAGCAGAAATGGGGAAGGAACAGGGAAGCAGACGGGAAGTTGTTTGGGAGAAGGGAGGCCACGAGGAAGCCAGCGTGAAGTTGTTTCAAGGGAGGGAGACAACAGAGCCGGAAAGCCAGCAGGGAGCAGAGGGGAAAAAATAGCTTTTCTCTAGGCTTCTGAGGGAGAGGACAAACCGTAGGGAGAAGTGATGTGGGCATTGTTTTTGAATGTCTGGACAAGCCGCATCTAATCTCAGACCATTGTGGCATAAAACAGTGCTTTAAAAATAGCACGTCTACTTGTTTGCTTTTATTAAAGTGGAAAAATAGTTTTGTGCCAACCGTGCTGCTAGAAATGAGAGTGGAGCCAGGTGCCGAGTGCTTCAGCTACTTGAAGTGACATCCCTGTTTTCTGAGAAGGTGCACCAGCAGGTCCCACAGAGCTCAGGAAGGCTGCTCTGATGGGGTGCTGCATCCCAGTGTTCAGCACCCATGGCTGCAGGACTTGCAGCAGCTTCCTGGGAGCAGTATCTGAACGATTTGGCTAGATACAAACGCTGCAATCAAAACAACACTGACATAAGTGTTTTCTTTATCAAAGCTGCATGTGCACTTAGTGATAAGAGCCCTTCCTGAAGCTTCAAGTTTGAGTAGCTTTTCTGGATATATCTGAATTGAAAGCTTTTATTGAACACATTGAAAATATCCCCTTGAGCATAATGTTTGGGGCTGGCAAGACAGGAAAAAAAAAAAAAAAGAAAAAAAAAAAAAAGGAAAAGGAAAAAAAAAATCATTCTCATTCCTTTGATGCAAAACAAGAAATCAGGAAGAGACAAGTCTGTCTGAAAGCTGCTCTCTCTGATGCAGGATGGGGCTGCTTTTAGATCTGCCCTGACTTTTGCCTATTGGCATCAGGCCGTTTTTACAGCCCCTCTCTGGAATGGCAGCTATCGCCTGGTGTGTGTTATGCACAATACCCAAGCAGCATTCTGGTACTTTTAGGATCCAGGATGAGAGACAAAGCCGTGAAAATGCTGTGGAGGTAACTATGTGACCTCTAGTAGAAATCATTCTTATCACTCTCTACCTCTGAACTGACCAAAAAGGCCTCTTTTAGTCAGATCAAAGGTGTTGAGAGGAGCAAACCTCTGTTTGCTCAGAGGTTGTTTATACCTGAGCAGTTATTTCTTGTAAGGAGAGCCTGATTTTTGAGCCTTCAGACTCGTTCCAAGAGGTTGGACTCAAGGAAATGAGCAAGCATCTACGGAAAAAGTGTTCTTAAACTTCGGAACAGTGCACATCCTGACAGTGGGAATTAATCAAAGCTTGTTTACAAGAGTTATTTTTAGCATAAAAGGTTATCATAAACACTGCAATAAGCATTTGCCATTACAGTTCAAAGTTTCTTGTTGATGAAGAAGTTCTACTTTGGTGGTTAGAAAATTTTTCAAAATAAGGGCTGAATAAAAAATACTGAGTAAAATTCAATACAGACTGAGACATGGACTGAAAAGTCATGAATGTATCAAAATTTGATGCAGACTAAGAGATACTGCCTTAGCATAATATGAACAGGCTGGGACATGGGACACAGGGCCCTGTTGCTTTGTTCCTGGTTCTGCTCTAGTTCTGACAGTTGCTCCAGGGAGACCACTGCACTTTCCTGAAGCTCTCTGACATGTTTCAGCACCTCCCAATCTGACCTAGACAGGGATTCTCCCTCCTCTATGGGCTTCCCAGTACTACATGAGCGCAGTCTTGGCCAAGATCCATAAATGTAACTATAATATGAGCAATAATGTTACAGCACTTTATTCTGCTGAATGTGCTATTAATTTATAGTTAAACAGGCATATCTGCAGTGCAGTCTCCCTGATCCACTGCCATGATGCCTGAACTGAGATACTCCCATTAGTAGAGGGGAGATGGAACAAGTTGGGGGGGGGAGGAAAGCCACAAACAACACAAGAAACACATCCTTATTTCCAGATTTGTTAGCAGCCATTTTGAAAAGTAGTGCTGAGAATTTAAAAAAAAAATATAATCATGGTTCATGGCTACCTTTCTTTTAAGACCTAGAAAATTCTGGCAAGTCTACATAGGGTGCTGCTTGCTATCTGCATAGAGTGACTTCAGACCTACTGGATATGAAAGGCTGAAGTTCTGCCCCCCACCTCCCTGTGCTAACCTGCCATTCCATGTGATCCCAGCTTTCCCAAATGTTTTCAATCTAAAGCTGAATTTTCATATCCTAATGTTCTTAATCCAGCCATGAGATAAATTAATGAAGACAATTTAAAGCAAAATAAAAGACAGTAGGGATTTCTGGGAGCAGCCTGCAGTAGCCATGCCTTTAGTTGGTTTTCTTCTGCAAAACAGACCCTTTCTAAAGCAAACCAGATTTTTTTGCTAGTGGCAATAACTGAATTGCTTCTGATGTATTGGTCTCTGAATGTGTGTATATCCTCTGTGTACTAGTAGCTAGTGATTTTCACAGGAGATGGGGAGCAGGGTAATGCTGTAACTGCAGCCATAGGAGGGACTGTTATTCATTATTTATATTACTATAATTACTAAGTTACCTGATACAGGGCATACTAGGGCTGCCATAGTGATGCCCAGCATATTGCTTTGCTGTTTGTTTGCTTCGAGTGTTTAGCACAGCTGACATCTTCTGGGACTATGTGTTTGCAACCACCACAAAGCACCTGGACCCAGCAGAAGACATGAGCACCTCTGGAGCACCCCAAAGTGCCTGGGCTTCCCAGGGCAGGCTGCTGTGGGATGCTCACAGGGGACAGGAAAGGAATAGACTGGTAGCAGCAGCACAGGGGCCCCTGGAAGTACATGTCACCTACCTTTTTATGATCGTGCCTACAGTTTCCTCAGGACAGCTGCTCCATCTTTTGAAATGTGAGCGTGCCCTCTGAAGTACTTGAAGAAAACCCTTATGTGCCAGCTCCTCTTGCCTGCTGTGGCCCGGGCTGCTAAGGGAGAAGGAGGGGACAGTGGGGCTTGTGGAGCTGCCAGGGAGCTGCAGAACGCCTTGGTGTGGTTCTTTTGGGTCATGTGAGAGAGGGGTGAACAGCAGTCCAAACCTTTTTCCTTCTCTCCTGCCAGTCCACATTACAGATGCCTCCAGCTGGAGGAAGGTAGTTTTAATTAAAAAAAAAGTTGAACTCTGATCCCACAAAGCCCTGCAACTGCATGCTTTAAAGCAGACTGTGCCTTCAAGTGCTGTGCTCAGCTAGGAAGTTAAGGGTCTGAACCTGAAGTCCTGATGTGACTGATCCTATGTTCTCTCTGTGTGTTTGTAGAAATAATATAATTTATATACATGAAAAAGCAAACTTAATCATCTGATAATACGAGTAAAGTGTTTGTCTTTCACTGCTGGAGGCATTTAAGAATACAAATGCTTTGAATAGTCTTCCTGCCTTTGAATGGTCATGTTTTGTTAATGCAAACTTAATGAACTGGGGAAAAAAATGGAAAGGAGGGTCTGGGGTTAGAGCTGAAAAGTCTTTTTTTTTTTTTTCTCTGAACCCATACTTGGCTGATTGTTTTGGGCTCTAGCCATGATCCCGGCTGAAAAAACCATTTGTTTGCTTCCGGAAAAGTAAAAAAAGACCCTTGACATTCTTTACACAGCAGAAACAAGCTTGGGAGCAGATGGTCACTTACCTCCTTCTGGACTTTTTTTTTCCTTCCCTAAATGTCATTATGGTCAAAGTGCATACTATTCCAATATATTATTGTGTATTTTCTGTATTTTAAATGCTAGCCCTGATGTAATTTCCTGAAGTCAATTGCTTTGTACTGAGGAGGAACTGGCCCCTGTGTGTGTAGTTAGGACTGCAGTGCAGGGACACGAAATGATGAATCCCTGGCCTGTGCAGGCCATCCCCAGAGAACCTCTTCTCTTCCCTGCAACCAAACAATCATGTTGAGAAGCAAAGGGTGATAGCCATAACCCAGGTGCTCCCAGTGGCTCTGGGGCTGAGTCCTTTGGCTTCCTCGCTTGCACAATGGGTAACAGGCTCATGCCAGGCAGGGACGTTGAGGAGCAGGAGGAGGATGCAGCAGCAACAGCCAACATCATCATTTTCATCACCACTGTTCCAAACAGAGGCTTGGTGGGCCCTGTATTGCAAGTGCTCGTCCTCCTGCAGTTGCTTGCTGTCCATCCCTAGGCACTAGCAAATGCATTTGCAGGAGGCTTATAGATCAAACTCATCCTTTAACTATAATTAATACTTCAAAGTAAAAACTGCATTAATTTGGCTCAACCTCTTCTTTATCCAAAGTAGTA
>NW_008594128.1:9000-46472 GCF_000691845.1 Merops nubicus | reverse complement strand
TTCCTGCTTCTAGACTTCTCCAAATATTAGTAATCCAACAAGAAACTTGAAGGGAAATTATGAATGTGCTGTTTAAGGGAGGAAAAGTACACAAATTAAATGCTTTTCTCAAGTGCTAACAGTATGTGTACTAGAGAATAAACACTGTGTGCTGAAATTGCAACATTAAACTATCAAAGAAGAACAACTTCTCCAAGAAACTCATTTAAGAGTCTCACTGTACTTGTGAATAAGGCTGATGCAGTTATTGGCTGGAGTCTTTGGCCAGCAAAATCAGTGCTGGGCTCAGCCTGGAGCACCCTTGTGCCACCAGGGAGGGGCACAGAGAGCATCATCACTTCAACTCCTCTCCCACCATCCTTGCTGCCTCAAGCTATGAAGCACCTCTGATCTAGATGGGACTTATCCCTGGCCTTGTATCTTTGACAGTGCATGGTTGGAGTTGGTTATTCTTTATTCTGAGATAATAAAGGGGGTAAGGGGTGGGGGGTATTTGCTTTCCCCCCTCTAATTCTGAGCCTTACTACCACACATATTTGCAGAGATTTGATCACAAATGTGCAGGCTAACTGACAAAACTATAAAGATAAGCTCACCACAGCATACCCGAGGTACACGGACCAGATGCAGTATCTGTAAATAGTTTTGTATTAAAATCATCCCAGAATTTACACGTAAAACATGTTGAGAAATTAATGGGCCAGCTCCTACACAGAAATTTTTCGATACTAGTCATCTACAAATCATCTCCTGCAGACTTCTTATTCATCGAGCTGAAACATGCTTAGAAGTGTTAGAAGGGAAGGCAAGAGTGCCAAGTGGGCACTTGGGTGACTGGCATCAGGAGGAGGAGCATTGTCTCTCCCTCCCTCCCTGCAGCTTTGCCTGCTTGCTGCCAACGAGCAATATGGAGCATACACGATGAGGGCATCACAGTGTCATCAATTGTCTTCACAAGTAACCATGGCACATCTTCTCCAAAAATGGTAAGGTGCACTGGGCTCATGAATCTGCATAGGCAAATGTAAGGGACAGAAGTGGGGCCTGAGGCTTTCCTCCTTGTGGGACAGGAGGCATGTAAGCAGGTGACAAAGCCTGTCAGAGTTTGGTGGAGTGGCACATGGGGAGTTCTTATGTCTGCATGTGAAGAATCAGGTATCAGTAGGCTGTGTTTTTCCCAGGAGTACTGAGATTTATGGGATAAAAGACAGATTCCCCCAAAGGGACTTCAAGGGAGTGGTTTTCTACTTCTTCTACTAAAGGTAGTGTTAACAGACATCTTCATACTGAGTGAAGAGGTCTATTCACTCATGGAACACACCAATTTACTTTCCTTCTGTAAGCTTTGCCCTATGCCTTGTGCCTGTTAGGAGATACTAAGGCTGCAAGTGGCTAAAAAATGTGCACTTCTTTATCTAGGACACACCAATTTACTTTCCTTCTGTAAGGTTTGCCATATGCCTTGTGCCTGTTAGCCACATGCAGCCTTAGTATCTCCTAAAAAATGTGCACTTCTTTATCTAGTTATATGTGTGTTAGGTACTGAAAACGTCTTGCAGAAACACGCTAGAGGTGAATCAAGACAGTGCATCTATTGCATTTGCTAAAAAGTTTATAAAACCATCTCTTGCCTTTCTAGCAGTGAGGGCTTCCCTTTCAGACACCGTTCAGAAGGCCTCACCAGAAGGGGTTTGTGGAAAGTAAATTCTGACAGCAGAAAAACATTTTGTTGCCTTGTCACTGGATGTGCTTGTATTGAAAAAGGCTGGATAGGGTGCTGAAGAATTCACATGCCTTTTTTTTTTTTTTCTTTTTTTTTTTCCCCTCAGTGTGTGCTGACAATGAGAATGAACTGGAGGCAGACCAGCAGATGGACAACCTGTACCTGAAAGCTTTGGAGGGATTTATTGCCGTGGTGACACAGGATGGAGACATGATCTTTTTGTCAGAGAATGTCAACAAATACATGGGTCTTACCCAGGTAACTTGTTCCCTAACACTTTCCTGTCTTTGTAATACAATTCTTAGAAACAAATCCTATGCCTAAATGCAGAAAAACGTGTCACAAAACACAAAATGTGTGTCACTGCATAAAAAGGCTGGAAATAAAGTGTCATTTTTCACCCAAGTACCCTGCACACCAAACAACATTGAGGGCTTTTCCCTTTCTGTTGAAGTTGCAGTGCCTTTGGTGATTGCAAACTTCCCTTCCTAGGACTGTGTAGAGGAGAACAGTCATTTATTCAATTTGTGCCTTAGACTATGGGACAGAGGGGATAGAACTGCTCTTTTGGGTCCCTCCTTTTCTGCTTTGTGGATTCTGTTCTTTTCTTGTGTTGAAAATACCCAGTGGTGTTGACTGTTAACTGCACTGTGCAAATTCAAAACCAGGGAATTGTCCTGGGAAGAAAACGAGAAGTTATGCATAGAATAAACAAAATGAGGGTTACAGAGGTTCTGTCTGTGGGTATCGTGTCAATGTCCTTAGTTCTACTGATTAGATTCATCTGAAGAGGTAGCAATTAAGAACAGATAAGTACTATTAGTTGCTTTTATTTGGTTAAATGTCGTTCTTACTTCTGCACAGGTGGAGTTAACTGGACACAGCATTTTTGACTTCACTCATCCATGTGACCATGAAGAAATTCGAGAAAATCTGAGTCTGAAAAATGGTAATAATGCAAATAGACAAGAGTGGCTGTTTACTTTTTAAGTAACCAAATGAAGTAGCTGGCTGACAGCAGAGATCTGTTAGTCATGGGAAAGGGAATTTTCATCCCTAAAGTAACCGTTAACTGTTATTCAATACTTTGCACATTGGTTTTGTTTTCCTAAATAATTGCTTATATAAGATAGCACTAGAAACTGTGTGTTTACTGGTTTTGTTTCATCAGGTTAAGACAGGCATAATGTTGTCACTTTTAACACCTTGCAAAGTTTTATGTGCTGCAAGCTAAAACTTAGGTTTAAATGCACAAAGTCCCATTTAAGTCCCACTTAGTTTTAGGTCTGTGCTCTACAAACTGCTCTTCAGTGGTCCATGCATCTTTGATGGTCTCTGCAGGTAAATTATCTGAAAATCAGTCTGTTATTTCTATTGAATCCTTCAGGCTTATGAATAGAAGTAATCAAGAAGCAAAACTGAGAAAACTCATTTGCCATCTTCCTTCTACAGGTCCAGGCTTTGGAAAGAAAAACAAAGAGATGTCAACCGAGCGTGACTTCTTCATGAGGATGAAATGCACCGTTACTAACAGAGGCAGAACTGTTAATCTCAAGTCTGCCACGTGGAAGGTACCATATTTTAGCCATAATAAATGTTTTTGATGTAAAAAGACATTTTGACATGTAGAGGAAGTATATTCTAACTCTGTTTCTTACTTAAAAACCATTATTTCAGGTTTTGCACTGCACTGGACAAGTTAAAGTGTATAACACTTGCCCTCCTCACTCTCTGTGTGGTTATAAAGAGCCTCTTCTCACCTGCCTTATAATAATGTGTGAGCCTATTCAGCATCCTTCAAACATTGATATCCCCCTGGACAGCAAGACCTTCCTGAGTCGCCACAGCATGGACATGAAATTTACCTACTGTGATGACAGGTAAACTCCAATGATTTTCCTTTTCCATGGGTGTTTCTGTCTTCCTGAACAAAACAGGGTGGCCTTCCAAATGCCCTCCTCTGTGGACCTGGTAAGCAAGGATGAGAGGTACAGTCTATTTTGCCAAGACAGCTATTCAGTGGCTTGCCTAATCCATCTTAAAGCTCAGTTTAGGCAAAATGGTACTCCTGCTGTATTTGATCCTCCTGCTGAGTGAGGAATTCAAGTTCACTGACTGAAGATGAGGCAACTTAGAGCCACGTGCATTAGCCTCTTGGGTTTTAGCAAACTGAAGTGTGCACAGGCTTTCTGGTCTCGTTTCTCAGAGACCATCTCAATGACGTGCCTTACGGCCTTCGCCAGGGACTGATGTATGGTTGGTTTGGCCCAGGATGCCCTTAGCAGTTAGCTGGAAAGTACTTTATGCTCTAGACTAAGAAAGAATTGCTAAGGCATCCAGAGCATCTGCAGCTCTGAAATGGGGTTGCAGCCTCTTGCTCAATGAAAAGCAAACAACCTTTGCTGGTTATCTGTCTGCTCCTTTTAGTGGCGAAATGAAGGAGGGAAGGGAAAGATATTGGGTCAAGCAAGGGGGCTGTGTCCTCTACTCCCCACACTTCCCTCCTGAGTGGAAAAAATGGAGATCCCTCTGGTCTCTACCTGCCTGTTTTCCCCTGGGATCTCTATGGCATTTCATACCATCTGCCTCTTCTGCCTGTCCACATGTTGTGAGTAACCATCTTCCTTGTGTGTGAGCCAGAGATGCCTTCCCATAAAGTGTCTTCCTGTTCCCCGTCTCCCCAGAAAGTCCTATGTATACTACTGTGGGTTTGGTGTTTGTTTTGAGCTTTTTTAAGTTTATGAGGTCATCCTTGGCTTTAATACAAAGTTTTCTGTCTAATGCCCCTGGTCTGAAATTGAGAGATGAATCTGCTGAGGGCTGTAGGGCTATCAGTGGGATTATACGTATGCCAAACTCACAGGTCTGAGGGCTTGTTTATTTTTTTAATCTTTCGAAAGGTTCTTAAAACTTGTGTTAAGCAAGATTATTATTTTCAACAATGTGATGAAGCAACTGTATAAACTAGCAGTGTTAGCAGCTGTGGATGAAAGCAAGATTGCAAGTGTGAAACTTGTGACTGACCTTCTGACCTCTCTGAGAATTTAGCAGCACGTGTGCTGTAACTAGAAATGTCCTCTGATGTAACCACAACACTTTTTTTCCTTGTTAATACTTTCAGGATGAAAATATTGAGATATCAGTAGGATTTTGCAGGGAGGGGAAGCAACAATATGGTAGTGACTCATCATTAAAAGCAACGTAGCCCTGAATTGCTGGGGCTGTTCAGTGGCAGGCTAGAGGAGAGCAAGAGAGGATTTTGCTGTATTGCAGCATTCACGTGTCTTTGCCAGATTTAATGCGTAAGCAATTATAAATGATAATTAGAGGGATACTATCCCATTAAAGATACACATTATTATTTTTAAAAGAACAGAGTGTTATGCCCTGTCTTAAATAGTGGGAGTTGATTTACAGGGTAGACTTTTCACATGGCAGTGAAATACAACAGGTTCCTCTGGACAATTTAACCTGCAGGAATTTTCAGAGACTTTTGTGTTTAAAAATCGAGCAACAAAACAACATGTCTTTTACTAGATGGTTTTGTTAGGGACATTTCATTCATGTTTTATTGAGATTATGATAAAGCTGTAAAAATCCAGTCAGGCCAGAGAAGGAAGAGACCTCACGAACCTTTCAGGTTATGCCCAGCAGATCCTCCTGGCTCTCTCCTCCCCTCCAGAGGGAAGCTGGTGTCTCTCCAACAGGCAGCATCACTAGGCACACAGAAATGCAAAACACCCAGCTGTTCTTATCAAATTCAGTGCTGCTAGACAAATTGCATTGAAGGAGCAGCTTATGCCAAGAATGTAAATCCAGGCTGAGGAGCAAAGGAGGAGAAAGCAGCATGTGCCAGTCAGATGCCTAAACCCTTTTCAACCTCCTCTGGCCTTTCTGCAGTGACACGGCAGGGCTGACACAGCTCATTTCTCTGTAAAGAGACTCTTCTAGTTCAGGGTTGATATCCTTGAGGGCGGTGTGCCTCCTCTAGCAGGCTTCTGCAGCAGTCCCCTCAGCAGTCCATCTGGTGTGGACAAGTCTGCTTCCAAGGGAGCATTAAGTTTTTGATTTTGAAGCATTCAGTTAAAGAAACTTGGACCTTAGTGATGAAAGCAGCCACCTTGAACATGGGGTTTAAGTGAGTACAAAAGAGACATACCCTTGTACATGAGGCTGGAATTCATCTTTGTGGAAAAGGAGGATCACAACTATTACCTCCTTAGGAAAGCTCATAGTCTCTGTCTGTCACAAAGCCACACACAAAACATAGGCTGGCTACCTTTCAGCACTTTGTAACAAAAACTAGTTGGCTGACATGAAGTGACTCGATTCTTTTGGATTCTCCTTAGGAAGGTGCAGGACAGATGTGACATGAAGCAGGAAAGACTCTTGCCATCCCTTAGTTAAAATGTGTGAGGCACTAGCCTGTATATTTTGCCTTCCAAAAATAATTTATATATGTGGGCCTATGGCTTGCCAGTGGTTAGGTAGCATGTGTTGTGTTCTTAAAACAGCTTTTGCAAGGTGATGAGCCTGTAAAGAAAGGTTTGTTAGATATAAATAATAAAAATAGGTTGCTCTGTTAAATGCCTGCTTCAGCCATTCCTGGAGAGTGATTTTGAAAATGTTCCCTTGCCCCACTTATCTTGGCTAAGTGGTTTACAGGAAGGATTATTTTAGCTGTAACACGGAAATGCTGATCAGTGGTACAATTCAATAATCCAAGCGAGGATTTAGTTCAGCTGCACAATGCTTTTGTGTCAGGGAAGATAGCCAGTAAGGGTGTTTTAGTCAGGAAAAAAAAAAAGGCAAGTCTTTGTACAAAGGCAATTTTGTTATCTTGGTGGATGCTCAGCTTATCTTCCTGTGCAGGGCCATCACAGGGGTGATGGGTAGACAGAAATAGTGGCTGTATGCTTCTGTGGTGGAAAAGTCCACAAAACAAAAGTGAAAACTGTATGTGAATTTGATAGAAAACTCCAAAACTACTTCAGGTGCCCCAGCACATGGAGCCCTAAGTCCTGACATAAGTCAAAACATGAAATCTCAGCCTTTAGGGTTTATGCATAACAAAGGAAAACCATGCACTGTGTTTTGGAGGAGGGTAATGTGGCCTTGTGGGTGGTGTTGGCTTTTCACCTTCATCCCTGTGACCTGGCTGGGGTGCTGCAGGGGGAGAGGCAACAGCTCCAGAGGCTGCAGCACAAACCAGCTCCCTGGCACTGGCACACCAAAAAGCGTGTGTTCTCCATTACTGTGAAGGCATGGCTTGCTTTGGGGAATTTTCTCTTCAGGGTTACAAGAAACAAAGTTAGTTATGCTCTTTTTTTGCTTTTTCTTGATTGGAAGATTTTCACGGACGAGCTGAAGAAGAAAAAGGAGTGCTGCAGGATGTTTGGGGATTCAGAATGGGATGGTGCATGGGAGGTGCAGTGGCAATAGTGTTTGTCCACATTAGGTTTCTCCTACTACGACTGCACCTGTGAGATCCAGGCTGTGCCCAGCTGAGAGGAAACTGAGTTGTAATGTGCTTCCAGTGATGTCCCTGGGAAACAGAAATACACAGGAACAGAACCTTATATGAGGATTCAAGTCAGTTTGCTGTTTGACCCGTATTTGGGGGAAATTTTCAAATTAGGTGAGAATGCAAATAAGCGTTTGAAAGGACCTCCTGTTCCTCCATCTCTGCTCAGGGGGAAAATGCAGTACGGAGACAACAGGGAAGTGATGGTATCTGAAGCCAAACAGCCACATTTGGCAAAACTGGCAGAGTTCTTTACTCCAGCCATAGTGGCTGTGTTGGGCTGTATTTTCTCCCTTTCTCTCTCTTTCTCTCTCATTCTCTTTTCTTTTTTTTTTTTTTAACTCATTCTTCTGTAAGTGTAACCTTGTTTGTTTGTTCCCGTCAGGACCAATATAACTTCAATAACTTGGTAACAGTTTGAATACAGAAAGACTTTGTTCAGAGATCCACACCCTCACACACACAGTCCCCACATGGCCCCACAAATATACACCCAGCTATTTTTTTTTATGAGCAGTAAACATTGCAGCAGTCCTTCACAAAGGACCTGACTTCTCAGTCCTGAATGGTTCTTACAATACTATTTTAACTCAAGAAATGGTATATAATAAAAAGCTTTGTGCTCCTATAAAGAGACAGAAAGGCACAATTTTAAGAAAAACCAAAACACTTGAAATAGCTCATCTTGTAGGAGATGCAGCCTTTGAAGCAGTGAGCTTTGTTTGCTTTGCCATGTCTTGAAGAGAGGAAGTAAGGCAAAGTTGTACAAATCTAGAAACAAGATTTAGATCCCTTGGTTTTCTCCATTGTGTACCCTAAGCACAAAACTTTGCCTTTACTCCATGAAATGGTGTATTAAGAGAAACTGAAGTAGTGCTCAAAAAGCATTGGAGGTAGTGGAAGCTGGGACAGACCCACTACTGTGGAGGGCTACTGCCCACCTCTTTACTGTGTTTTCTGAGATTTTTACCTCAGTTTTCTGAGCTAAACTTGTCACCGTGATGTACCGAAGTGCCAGTCGGGTAAAATTAAGGTTCCCCAAAAGGTATTTGTGTTTTCAGAAACAAGTGGTTAAGGGGAGAATAAACAGCCTCCCAGCCCACCTGTCTGCTTCAACGAACAATATTATTATCCTTCTAATTAGCACCCAATTAGCTTTTACAAATGCAAAGGAAACACAAAGCCTACCATGGCAGGGATGCCATCCAAAACCACTGTACAGTTTGTTTTCCAATTTTGTCATTCCACAGCCTGTACAAAGAGCAATTTTCTGTCTGGTGTCTAGGCAAAAGTAGAAGTCTTGTGCTGTGGACTCAGTGTTGTCAATGATCCTTTGGTCCCACAGGGCGTATACATTTCTGTGACTCCCTTGGTAATATACTCCTCCTCCTCCTCCTAGCTCCATAGGGTGCTTTTTCTTTTCTGCTTCATCCTCTGTGTATTACCACCTCCCTGGGCAACCCATTCCAGGGTCTCACCACTCTCATGGGGAAGAACTTCTTCCTCACATCCAGCCTGAATCTGCCCACTGCCAGCTTTGCCCCATTCCACTTGGCATTTTGTATTGCTGTGGAAAGCATGTGGAGTTTGGAGGGTGCACCTCACTGGCGAACCTCAACACGATGCTCAGGTGAGGTCAGTGCAGGGACCCTGGCTGAAGCCCTCACTGCCTCCTGGCCCAGGTGCTGTTCAGGCTCCCAGCTGTGGCCAGTCTCCTTCCAAAAATGTCTCAGGAGAGTCACGGGATGGTTGGGATGGAGACAGGGACAGCTCCTGCTTCAGCCCTGGTGCGTAACCTGGCGTGGAATTGGCTAACCTGATTTCCAGCCCTGCACTGCCTGCAGCCCATGAGGCTGGGGTTTTTATAAAGCTTTTTGGAGTCAGCAGCACCAGAGAAGGAATAAAGGAGGGTGTGGTCTGCCAATTCATGCACCCAAAACCCATACTGTGAACAACTGGAGAGGGGGTACTTGTTATAAAACAGTGATATTTAAAAATCTATCTAGGAAAAACTGTCAGCCAGTTTTAGGGGTGTTTTTTAGGATGGGGGAAACAAATGTTCTATAATTTAAAAAAAAAAATCATTTCACTCCCATGAGTGTTTAAAGACAAATGTAATGAATCTGAGTAGTGGTAACAAATTAACAAATCAGTTAACAGGGCATAGAAGCTATGTAGACTTTTTTTTTTTTAAGTAACTATTTTAAAACTATTACTCTTGATTAGCACTTCACTGTTAGGAGGCGTGGGTTTAGAATTTTGCCAGTGTTGTGGGGTTTGTGGGTAATTCTTCAATATCTTATTTTTATCTTTCTTTATGCTTTTTAGTTGATTGCAGTAAAAAGATTTCAACCCACAATTTGCTGACTTTCATCCAAGATTACACAAGGTCTAATTAAATTTGACATTGTCACAGCAGGATTGCACCACAAGTCGTTCTGTGCTGTGGAATGACAAGAAGAGTAATTTTACAGTGAGGGTGCTCGTTACAAGCAGCGAGCAGAAATTTGAGAGGGGAATTACAGGATTGGAAAAGACAAGTTTGCATAGAGATTGCTATGCCTATATGGCAAGAGTTAAGAGTCCCTCAGCCTGGTGTAACACATGTCTTTTCCTTCCTATCTCGGTTCCACTGTTGACACCCATCAAGGCTGTCATGTGGTTTTGGATTTGCATTGGTGCTTCTGGGTACATGCTGCTGCTTTCTTTTTCCATTATCTTTACTTCCTTTTCCTTCTCCCCTCTCAGCCCTGACTTGGCTCTCAGCTCCCAATGACTGGATTAAGAGTAAATCCTCAACTTCCTGAATTTTAAAATCCTTCCCCTTGTGATGAGCTCCAAACAAACCAGGATGGTTTTATGATACTATGCCATTATGTAACCAAAGGCCATAGTTTCTGTTTTTAAAGACTGTATATTTACATTGGTCCTGGCAAAAGCCTCTGGCCACTTACACCAGTGTGTCCCAGCTGACTGTGTAAAGGCAAGTGGCAACTGTATATTGGGAGCCTTGCTTTTATTAGGGCTCTTTCTGTATTTGGTGTTTTCTCCTGATGGTTCAGCTCTGACGACCAACTCCTTATGAGAACTTCTGCTTTATGGTGACAGAGAAAAGTTACTGATTTGACTGGGGTGCAGTTTTAAAGCTTAGAAGCCTGTCAGTGTGAGAAGAGAGTCAAAAAAGCAATTCTTTGAAATCTGATTCAAGAATGTCCCCTTTTGTCATCTAACTGTAAGCATAAATAAAACTGTAACCATAAGCAGAAGAGTAAGTTTTCAGGGGGGAAACCCAAAAAAATCAGCTACAGTCTTCGCTCAACTAACCCATTATAAACTCGGGTTTGTTCCATGGAGATCAGAACAGAGTAGGTTTCAGAGTGCCAAAACCAAGGTGTCCCAGGGGTATGAGCTATACAGTTCTGTGGAGGTGAGGGAAAGGCTGACTCAAAGCCTTGGCGTTCAAACCATACACAAAACAGCTCCGTCTCAAGTGTCTTCCTTGCTGGAGGGGGACCCAGGAGATGAATGCCATGCTCCTCTTGTGTTTGTTTTACAGTATTTACATGTCTGTCTTGTAAAGACATGCCTGTGTCTGGAGGGCTGGGCCAAGGCTGTCCTTCCAGGGAGTACACAGACCTGAGGATGTGTACCTTAAAAGTGGCAATGGTGTCACTGATCAGACATGGTGGTGGGGGATGAAGCCTTTCCAAGGGAGTTAGTTACGAGGCCTAAAACTTCTGCACTGCTGCTGGTGGTGGTGGCGTGCTGCAAGATGTGACCATTCCTTGCAGACCTCCTGGCTCTTCCAGGCTAATGACAGCTTAGCAGTCAGCTTGTAGTCATTTCTGCTACTGCTCTCTGCTACCTTACAGGCTGTTGTTGCAGTTTAAAAGCTAGGAAGAGGCATCCAAGAGTGCTGTTGACTTGTAAAACAGTAATGTTCTCTTATTTTTCCAGAAGAGATGATATCAATTGTATTTTCTGTAATATTGTGTGTGATGGTATTTCAAATTAAATTTATTTTTAAGTAACCTTTTTCCTCCACCCCCTCATTAGAGAAAATAATATGTACAGTTTGATGACCTATTTCCATTTATTCAGGAATTTGTGAGAAATCCTGCCTTGCCTGAGTACTTGGGCTCTGAAAAAAGTCTAGTATTTGAAATCATAGCTTCCTTTGTCTAAAATCCTACTTAGTTTGTGGATTAGTCACTCAAGTAACCTAATCCATATGCTAAAGTTCTCATATAATTGAGAAACACTAAGTAGAAGAGATGATTTTTTTTTTTTTTGAAACTGCCCTTAATTTCTTGCCTTGCCTTTTTATTAAATGCAATACCCAAAGCAGTGATTTAACCCTTTCATATTCTGTTTTAAAAATGTGCACATACTTTTAAACCTGGTGGTGCCAACCACTACTCCCCTCACATGCATTTTATTTTGAATGCTGGTAGTTGGGAATTTATGCATGTAGTGGACAACCTGAGAACTTTGTCAGCTGTTGAGACCTTCCTGTTAGAGATACTGAGCAAGAGGCCTGGGAAAATTTGCAGCACACGTAACAACATCCCTAGGAATTTTTACTCCTTGCAGTAGTAAAACACAGTTTATTCTGAGCATGGTAATACTTCAGAAAGTGACAGGAACTCCTCTACAGCTCCTGATGTATCCCGAAGTTCGGAATGTCTCATACTGTGGTTTTAATTCTGTTAGTCTAAGTACTAGAGCTGATATCTACCCTGCACATGAATGCTAAGGCAACCTGAATTCTAAATATTTGTTTTTTTCTTAACCAAGAATAACAGAGTTGATTGGATACCACCCAGAGGAGCTGCTGGGCCGATCGGCGTACGAGTTCTACCATGCTTTGGACTCAGAGAGTATGACCAAGAGTCACCAGAACTGTAAGTCACATTCTTACTTCTCTTCATAGTCTGCACATAAAGCACAGTTTGCAGGTACCTCAGTAAATAGCTGAAAACACCAAGGCACATTGTGTGCAGATGTTCTCTGAGAACAGTAGTTACACTTTGCAAGAAAGCTCACCTGTTACTGTGCTTGTCTAGCTGCTGAGCTTTCCAGAGGTTCAGATTTTTGCCATGATTAAAACTAAACTTGGATGTCAGAGAGAAGAATCGTTATCTTTCTAAGGGGTAACACAAGGATCAGCTGGAATTTTGAAAAGCTGAGTCAGACACTACTGGTCTGGTGAGAAGTGCATTTACTGGTGGTGCTACCCGTCTCCTGTGCTGTTGGGCTCAGCAGAAGAGCAGCTGGAAATGGTAATAGGAAGAGCTTATTACAGTGTAGTTTTGAATGTCTTTCTTCTGCTACCAAATAGCAACTTATCTTCCCCACCCAAAACAGATGTGCAAGTAGACTTTCTAAAAGGGATATTCATTATACAAATAATATATAATGCCAGGAACAGCTGCTTCTCATTATTCTTATGCCTATGTGAACTGCCAGTTTTAGCTCTTTGTAATGTAAAGTACCCAAATTATTCCAAGAGCAGAGAGCTCCCTCTCTTCAGCAGGCCACACAGTTATGCTTCCTCTCTCTCTCTCATAAGGTGTCTTAAAGTTACTGGATTTAAAACTTCAGTCTTTGTCCTCAGACATGGCACTATGGCTGGAGGCAACATGGTGCACTAGTGTACAAGTGCCAGTTCCTACCCTTGGCTGTTCCCAGCAGCACACTGCTACAATGTCTGCTGCCACTCTTTATAGAAACAAAGCAAAGCTGCTAGACTGGAGTCCACAAGCTAAAAACAACAAACCACCTTGTCGTTATTATGCTCAAGGTCTCTGTCCTCAGGAAGAAGCCCATCCTTACATCATGTCTGTAGGGACCTGCCCACCAAACAGGCTTACAGAAAGCATTTCTGTCCTTCCCAGAGAAAAGCAGTGACAAAGAGCAACTGTCTGGCCTTAGGGGGGAAGGGGAATATGTGTTGGCTCCAATGGCAAGGATTCAGGACAGTTTTGAGTTGAAATGCTACTTGAAAGAATGTTTGGCAGTGATTAAAGTTGTGTGCTGCAAAACAGGGTTAGTATGAATCATCCTGTTTCCAGAGCTACTTAAAAGAAAGAAAGAAAAAAAAGAAATCAAACCATACTCTTGCAGAAAGCTGTCTGGGAAGGTATTTGTTAAAACTGTTAGGTAATGTGTTCATGAAAGGGAATTAGTGATATTCATATAGAGAATGTCTCTATGTTATGCTGGGCTCTCAAGAGTCTTCCTGAGAAATCGGGGTATGCTGCACTGTTGCTTTTGAGTCATTGAGTTGGATTTCTAAGAATGGGACAACACCAGGGAGGGACTGAAATGAGAGCTGGCAATCTCTCTGGTAACAGGAGAGAGAGACCTTGTTGATTATCCCGATCTAGCTAATTAAATGGGACCACTGAGCTGGCACTTGTCTGTGTCAAGATTTCTGGGGAGTTTCTAGTACCCATTTTGACCAGGGACTGATGGAGGTTACGCCTCACTCTAGCAATCCAGTTCACCACTTGCAGTGCACAGTGTGTCTAGATGCCATTTGTGCCTACTGGAAAGGGCCACGTCCTACAGGCTTTTGCTGGCGGGCATGAGGACTGGCTAAGCAGCAGAAGGAAGGCAAGGGAAAGCCTAGATGGGTGGGTTAGACCAGTAACAGTACTCGAGGCACTGTGCACTGCACAGGTTGTAAATAAACTGTTCCATATTGTTTATGATAGCACAGGATCAGCATGCATGATCTTTGCTGTTGGAAGCACAGGACCACAGTCTGTGCTGTGATAAATGCTGTTGCCCACAGAAGAACCATCGATTTACACTGCCAGCAAATTTGACCCCTTTATAGTTTTTCTAAGATGAATACTTTGTGTCTTCTGGGACAGTCAGGCTTCTTTCTAATTCAGAGAACAATCACAAAGGCAAAGTGGCAGCAAAACTGTGACTTGAGAAAATACACATAAGCCCTCCAAATAGGAAACCCTGGGTTTCATAGTGTGTGCCATCGAGGTGATGCTGTTCCATATTGTTTATGATAGCACAGGATCAGCATGCATGATCTTTGCTGTTGGAAGCACAGGACCACAGTCTGTGCTGTGATAAATGCTGCTGCCCACAGAAGAACCATCGATTTACACTGCCAGCAAATTTGACCCCTTCATAGTTTTTCTAAGATAAATACTTTGTTTCTTCTGGGACAGTCAGGCTTCTTTCTAATTCAGAGAACAACCACAAAGGCAAAGTGGCAGCAAACTGTGACTTGAGAGAACACACATAAGCCCTCCAACTAGGAAACCCTGGGTTTCATAATGTGTGCCATTGAGGTGATGTCTAATGCACAGGGTAACCAAGCAGGTGTATGGCTTGTACAGATCTTACTAGTTCTTCCTAGCATGTACATACATAAAACTTATTAGTTCCTCTTGGCCATGGGCATTTATAGGTGGAAATATCCACCTCCAAATTAATGTTCAGCACACTTGTATTTATTAAACAATAATTTTTATTAGAAATATGCTATGAGTATATATTCATGCAATAATACAGTCAACAATTCGGACAGTGCCGACCATTTAGTGTTGTAAAGATGAATAGGAAATGGAGGAAGGAGACTGAAGTTTGAAGAGAGAGGAATAAAAACCTCAAATGAGTCTCTTGGATAGAAGAACACCACCTTCCCTTTCTTTTCTTCTAATTTAGTGATAAATCATGCTTATTGCAGTTTGACTGTACTGCAGGGTTGTTGTTTTCTTGAGGTGAAGTAACAACCTCACATTCAAGCAAGCCACAATAGTGTTTGTGTTCTTGGCTGAAAGTATAGTTGCATATAGAGTATGAAAGTCTTAATTAGTCATCATTGAATGGAAGATTAGAGTGCATTTGGCAGTATTTAGCATACCCAGTTTTTCACATGTTAAGCAATAAAGATGCAGACCTCTGTCTTGTTACATAAATCTACACAAAAGACTGACTGTAGAGTTATATTTTCCAATTCAGCAATTAATTATCTGTAAGCACTTCCATTTAGAGTCTGGTCTTGTTGCCATTAGAGCCAATGGGAATTTTGCTGTTGACTTCAGTGGGGAGCTGAATGTCACCATCTGGGACCTGCCACTTGGTTGTATGTAGCAGAAGCTTGACGAGCCTTCCAAATGAATCATGTTCCTCAAGGGTCTCTCAGCAATTAAAAAACAAATCTTGTGTTCAATTAAATTCAGCCCTGCTTTTCCCCTTTTTCCAGCCAAAGATAGGGAATATAAGTGGAGCCTGTTTCATTGAGATGTTACTAGTTCTGTAAAGACACAGGTAAAGCATGCTTACAAAAATAAGAAGTGAGATATTCACTCTGAAGGCAGAACCTTAAATGTAGCATTGATAACAAAGGTCAGCAGTTGCGAGGGTATTAGTAATTTATGAGATTACCCCATGGAGGGATTCTGCTGTACTTTATTATATCAGAACATGACATGCTTTGAATAATAATAATAAAAAAGATTAAAGCAGTAAAAAGCTTCTTTGTAATGTAACAGGCGCCTACACTGTGACTCTTATTGATGAGCTGATGATTAGGAAGCAGTGTAATTATGTTTCACAAGCAGAGCAGAACAGTCCAGCCACTAAAACACTTTGAAATCAAAGCCTTTTGATTTTGTTCCACCAGAAGTATTTAATCAATAAAAGTAATGTTCTACTTTGTCTAAATAAATTAAATGAAGGATGATTAAATACTCCTAGGAACAAAAAAAAAACAAACTTCAGAGACAGAAAGATAAACACAGCAACAGTTATCTGTGAAACAGTTGTTGTATTCCATAGGCCTGGATTTGTACGTTTGTGTGGTGCTGATGTAGAAGACAATAAATACCTCCTGTTACTGTCCACATTCACAAGGAATTTTTCTGTATAAAGAATCAAGTTTCCAGCCTTACTCAAACTGCATTATCTTTAGGGCATTAGTTTGATGGCAAACTGTCTTCAGCCATCAAAGCTCTTTAAAAGGAAAGATGGCCAATGCGGTCAAAGGTTCAGCTGAACCAGTTCCCACTTCTGCTACTCAGTGCAGCTACATCTGCTTACAAATACAAACTCTTAGTAGTAGGAGTGCTGCTTACATGCTCTAGCCCTAATTTTACTGCCACTGATCAACAATCATTTTCCTCAACAGACAACTGTGAGTCACATGACAATATTCACTGCATTTAGGAAAGGGTTTACAACAGACGGGACATCATAAAACTTTACATTTTTACACCTCAGAAGTCCAAAGCTCCACACTGAAAACTCATTCTCTTCAAATATTACAAAATATTGGGGGTGGGGGAGAGGGGAATTCACTCTTCACACATCTAGAAGAAGCTTAAATCCAAGTTGTACTATTGTCAGTTTATTGCTTGGAAATATAGGCCAGTTCAAAAAAACATTTCAAGTTAAATAAACATTACCTGATTTTTTACATGGGTCCTGGTTCCTTCTAGGCTGCTTATTTCAAGCTATTGGAGAGGAACATGGTTCAAGCAGACAGAAATACAGTAGTTCAGCTTTTTTTTTTTTTTTTTTTTTTCTCCTGGGCAAAACAGCCTCATTTACTATTATTAATTTTTAAGAAGTGGGATATTTTTTCAGCTTCTTAAGACCGATGTTATGCTGTTGACATCTTCACTTTATTTGTGGTGTTGATATCTATAGCTTCTAACTCTAAGGTATAAAAAGAGATGGGTATACATTTAAAGCATGAGATTTAAAAAAAATTTTGCAAGTATAACTTTTAAGTCACCTGACTTTTGGAATTATCTGTCACCTAAATATGGAAACTGTTAAATAGTTTCCTAAATAAATTCACTTTCCTACAGGTCAACAAGGGAGCCCAACCTAAGATACTTCTAAAACAGGGACTCTCAAGAAAAATGCAGCCAGCAGGCACTATTTTGGGGGCAGCTGGGATCTTGTGTTAAACTTTATAAAAATCCCCCACTCTGATCTGAATACTCAGACCATCTCAAGAATTCAAACGCCAGAACTCAAATTTCCAGCGGTAACTTCAAATGAATGGGCCCTTTTATATTGAAAGTGGCTGAATTTTTCCAAAGTCAAGCATCTTTGCTGACTAAATGTCCCAATGCAGTTTTGCGTAGCGAAAACTCTGAAGTGGGTTTATTCAGAACGAGTGTTACGCAGCGTGCGCTCCTGTCCTGCTGCATTATTTATATCCCTCTGCCCTCTCTTCTCAGTGTGTACAAAAGGTCAAGTAGTGACGGGCCAGTACCGCCTGCTGGCCAAGCATGGTGGATACGTGTGGCTGGAGACTCAAGGGACAGTGATCTACAATACTCGCAACCTGCAGCCTCAGTGTATCGTCTGTGTCAACTACGTGCTGAGGTAAGTTGTGCAGGATGGCAGAACCACGTAGGGGTTCTTGCTCTGGAAGAAGCGCAGGAAGCGGAGGAACTTTGGGAGGGTCTATTTTTTTCAGAGTTGTTGTTCTGAAATCAGTGTAGTCCTGTTTGTTCAGTCTTGTTTACTGGCGTTAGACATCGATGAAAAACGTGGCGTGCCCATTCCCATAGGCCCTGTTGAAATATGCCTCCACAGCCCTTCTCTTCTGCAGAGGGGCTGATGTGCTGGTACGGCAGAGTGTAAAGCCTGCAGTGAAGATTTTAGTGTGTCACACAACTGCTAATGTGGTTTGGTTTTCTAATACTGTGACAGAGAGATAAAATTTAGTAGTAATTGTATCTTATGTTGCTAAGAGAAGCTGTTTGCTGCCTCAGAAATCAGGACCAATCCTCGGGAGTTTTGGTCTGTGTGGCAAAACCCTAGTATTTTTGGTCCTAGACAGGGGAAAAAAATAGGGAATACTTATTTCAGTGATAGTCTGGGTCATTGTAGCCTCGACTACATCCCTTTAAAAAGCAGAGCAACAAAGCCCCAAGTATTCCCAGAGCAGTCCTGACCACCCTCTCTGCGTCACCCGAGATGGTGCTCAGCAACGCTGGAACCCTGCCTCGCCTGGCGTGCGACCGGGAGCGGCCAAAACGCCTGCGTGGGCCCCAGCCTTAGAGAGAGAGCTTGCACTGCCTGCACTACCCCCCTCTTTTCATTTCTCTAGAACGCAAAATGCCTAACACGTATTTTCTTGTTAGTGAAATTGAAAAGAACGATGTTGTGTTCTCCATGGACCAAACAGAATCGCTCTTCAAGCCTCACCTGCTGACGATGAGCACCGCCTACGAGAGCGGCCTCCCTGGGACGGAGAAGAGCGACTTCTTGTTTACTAAGTTAAAGGAGGAACCAGAGGAACTTGCTCAGCTGGCACCAACGCCCGGCGATGCCATTATTTCCCTGGATTTCGGTTAGTATTTGTATCAATTTTTGTGCAACAAAGAATCACATGTGCGCCCGCACTTAGACTCTTCACAGAATAGGTCTGTTGGCTGCCTGTACAGATCGGGAGTAAGGGCCATAAGAGCTCACGTGCTCACACCAGTGGAAAATTTCTGTGAATGGGAGCAGAATCAGGCTTTCTTGCTGACTAAACAACATGCATTAAGTCTATGCCAACTTATTGTCATGGCAACTAGGAGCAGTGTTTACTTTTAATGAATAGCTGCAATTATATCATAACGCAGCACCAGCTAAAAGCATTCATTAATATTGTTCGAACTCCATCCAGGGACGCAGAATTTTGAGGAAGCCCCTGCCTTCACCAGTGCTGTTTTGACACCAAACAAAGCATGGCCCCTGGAAGTGAAAAGCCACGCTGCTCAAGGTGAAACGTTGACAGTACCATCCTTTACAATGCCTCAGATTGCACCTGGCAGCAGCACTCCAAGTGCAAGCAGCAACAGTAGCTGTTCCACGGTAAGAAACACTTCTGAAATAATGAAACAAACATGTTATGGTTTTGTATGTAAGTCCCATCAATATATGCAGATGACATTTTCATGTCAGCAGTTCTCTCTCATTGCTTATTAACAAGGCCCAGCCTATTTATATCCCTCCTGTACTGCATGTATCCTAAGCAGCGGTAGCAAAAACATCAAATGGGAACTACATCCTGCCTTTATTTTCTCCCCGTTGTCCCTCAGCAAGCAATTACTATGACCTATAAAAGAACTATTAGAAGAATGTGCTACCATTTTTCATGGTGGTGTGTTAAAAAAGAAGCCAATGTAAAACAGTGTGGCCAATAGGAATGTTGCCCCAGATCCATCCTCTTTCTGTTTGTTAACTAGAAGCTCTAGCCTTTAGAAAGCTTATCCAGCCACAGGCTTTTGAGAGCAGCTCCACGGAGTTCCCTCCCTACTGAAAGAATTAATGTGCTTTTCAAGCCCACTGGAGCTACTCTTAGCCAGCCTTTACTAGAGGGATGTCAAAGCTTGAGAAGGGCATTGAGGGTACTGCTAGGCATCTCCCTTCTTGGCAGAAGTATTTAATAACATACATTTCACATTCCTGGTCTGAGTTACCAAAAAAACATTTAAAGTAAGAAAACAACTAGGTTCCTGTATGGGGTGCCTGTATTTTATAGTGACAAGCAATATTGTGTTGGAGAAAGGCATATGAAAGAAGTGGACAGCTTGGCTTCTGAGGACACTATGTATGCAGCATGGCCATAGGAAAAACTATTCACAGGAAAGATCCATAACTGAATAGTGCAGTGTAAATGGTGTGATGCTAAGCCAGTACTGCAGTTTTCTTGATGCTTAGAGCAAATTCTTATTTCTGTGCAGCCAAGCAGCCCAGGAGATTATTACAGCTCTGTGGATGAAGATCTTAAGATTGAGATGATTGAAAAACTTTTTGCCATGGACACAGAATCAAAAAGTCAGTGCAGCTCCCAGGTAAGGAACCAATGCCTCTTCCAAAAGCCATGAAAGCCAGTGCCCTGCTTGTAGGTATGCAGCATGCTGTCTGTGCAAATATTGTTATGTAACACACAGCCTGCGTTTGTACATATACAACAAAGTTTTGATGCACAACACTAACAAAAACCTGCACTCCCAAAAGCTGGGGTGTAAATTCTATCCCTAACTGTGTGAAGCAAGTGCTTTCGGGTGCCACTGCTAAGAACAAAGAAGCATCAGAGAGCTTTCAGAATTTTGAAGCTTCTGTAGACTGGATAAGGAAAATAAGCAGCAGCAATTTTTATTTTTTTTTTTTTAATCTGCCCTAAAGACTAGTGAGTAAATATCCTTTCTAGAACAAAATAGAAATAAACTAGTTCTTGCAAAACATCAAAATGAGACAGGAAAAGCCCTTCATAGCACATAATCTCCTTTAAGTACAAAATGAAAATTGTCATTTTGGACATATTCTTCTTGTTTTACTACTCTGAGGATTTCAGTGTGTGACAATTACTTTGACATACAGTCTCCTGCATCCTAATCAGTGTAGAAATTCCTTCTATATATAACTCTCTTAATCCACCACTATTATAATATTGCAGCAAGTAAGGTAGTGAATAGAAGGTGTAGGCCTGATTCAGCCCACCTGACTTTAGATACTTAATAGAAATGCCTTTGTTAAGAGCTTACACTTCTTTTAAGAGAAAGGAACAGGTTTTGCTGACTGTCAGCTCAGATCTTAAATTCATATTCTATGATTCTATGATCCTTCTGTTAATTCTATGGCAATTTTGGGGTGAATGGAGCCCAAATGAGGTACCTCAGTTTCCCAGTGCAATTTGCAGCCTTAGGTAGGGTGTAATCCATGTCCTGAAAAAATTTCATCTAAGTCTGGACATAGAAATGGTAATGAAAGCAACAGAAAGAGCAGACAGATAGGAGGAAAATGTGGATCAGGATCAAACTCAGTGCAAGATTTGACATGTGCAAACTTCAGTTTTGTCAGATTCAGCATCTGCTCGCTCAGGTGTGTCTCACCACATCAGAAGCTTTGGTGGGAAAAAGGAGTGTTAGAAAAGTGCCCCTGTCATGAGCTGACTGGTGGGCCAACACTGATTTCCCTCTCTGTTCAGACCTGGTCAAAAGCCAGGAGAAATGAATTTAAACACGACTAGTCCTCAGATAGAGAAAAAAAAGAGAAAAAAATACCCCACACAACTGCAAAACCAAACCCATACTTAAAGATGTACTTCCAACTATATTTTAAAAACCTTTTGTATTCTTAGATGCATTTTTTTTCATGTAGTTGGATTATGAGAAAGCTGTGTTTTCTATCTGAGCACCAAAAAGCCTGAGGTTGAACTACATGGCATATGTTGTAGAGTCTTGGCAGACAAGTTATTCAAAGCATAATGAAACACAGGGTCTGCTTCAGATCACACTGATGTTGCAGGCTCCGTACACCCTACTTTAGCAAGTACTACTTATCTGGGAGGTTTTTCCTTCTGTTTGTCTGTCTTTGCTGCTGATGAGATGGTGATACTCGTCAGTATCAGCATGTATGCTAGCTGTAGAAATAAGACATCTTTAAATAGAAGCTGGACAGTTTCATGTAGGTAAATTTGGCATACAGTGATTCTTCACCTTCACATCTACTGGTATTCCATATGATACTAGCTGCCACCACTATCATTAGCTCCTAGTTTCTTCATGAACTTACTTTATTTTTGCACAGACTGACTTCAATGAACTGGACCTTGAAACCTTGGCTCCTTACATTCCTATGGATGGAGAAGATTTCCAGCTCAGCCCAATCTGCCAAGAAGAACGTCCTCTGTCTGAAAGTGCACAGAATACCCAGCAGAGTCTAAGTAGCATGAGCAACATCTTCCAACCCCTTGCTTCTGCTTCACAGAATCAGTTCCTCCCAGAGAAATACTGCCCACAGGTATCAAATAAAAACATTAGCCCTGGTCGTGGGTCCCTGTCATCGGTGTTCTTTAACAACGTGAGCAGGTCGTCGCTGCCACCATACCATGACCAGGCCAGCACTCCCCTGTCTTCGATGGGAGGGAGACCAAACACCCAGTGGCCACCTGACCCCCCGTTAGAATACGTTCCTGCTAAGTGGAGACTCATGGATAAATACTCAGGATCCCTATCAAGTTCCCCCTCAGGGCCACCGTTACATTCTCCGAGCATGCCCATATATAAAAAAAGGTGAGAGTTTTTGTGGTATAACTAACTATGTAGTTTACTCAGAAAATATTTTGGGTGGTGGGGTCAATCTTGAAAAATCAGGGTTTTTTCAATATAGCTGTAATAAATGGTTTCAAAAAGGCATCAGATTGACCTCTGGGGAAAACAGTATGTGCTCTCCCAGCAGTGGTCAGTCTGGTGGAAGCAGAAGTGGGCTCATTCTTTATTGCCTGTATGCATGCATGAATGGATTTCATGCTGGTCAGGTACAAATTACCCCAGTAATCTGACGAATTTTTTGTGACTTTATGCAGCTGATTAAGTCCTGAAAAGGCTCACTGGCCCAGCAGTAAGCTGGGACCCAGGCATACGTTCTTACCTTGCATGTATTTTTTGCAGGACGGAAAAGAGAGGAGAGGGAGGGATGACAATACATTTATTGTTGGCATATATAAATACTACAACTAAGATTTAAAATTACAGGCTTTTTTCTTCAGTGCCTCCTCACCTTGTTCACTTTCTTACACACATGAACAGTATGCAATGGGATGTAGATCAGAAGCTACAGTCCTAGAATAGGACTCCTATCATAGCTCGAAGTTTCTCTGTAGCTCTTGGCTCTCCAGTGTCAGTCACACTGAAACATTCAGGAAATACATAAACCAGCAATGGTTATTTTAAAACATGAAGCTGTGCAGTTTGCTTTCTGGGATTTCTTGTTGGCAGAAATACCAGTGTCTGAATATGTACCTGGAAAGAGAGGGTTTGTCCCCAAAGAGCAGCCTGTGTGGTCAGATTTAGCATGCAAAGCAAGGGGACAGGTGTGGCTTTGAAAAAATCCTATCCTTAAAAATCACGTGTTCCTCCTCCACAACATTTTTGTGTCTGCCTGGAGATGCCCTGATGCTGTTTATGCTAGGCTTTCAGTAGCCTTTGATCCCAAAAAGTCAGAAGTTTCCAAAGCTTGTGGGATGACTAACAAAAGGAAATAAAATCATTTGACATTTGAGGTCTGCCCACTGTCATGTATCAAAGACACCCTAAATGTCTTTAAATGAAAGAAGAATCTGTATAAATGAACAAGATGGTTTAGATTTGCTTCCCTGCTCACTCACACAGAGATCTCTTCTCCACAGGCCTCTGGATGCTTTTGGGCAACGAGGCATAGATGTAAACCCAGCAAGGATTGCTCTGTCTAACAGTTTGAAACTGAAGAGACAACTGGACTATGAAGAACAAGCACTGCAGCAGCTGACTGGGGTAAGCCTAAGAAACACATCCCCTTCACAGCTTTGGACTCACCACAGTCACCAGTGTCATTATTTATGTTGCTTTCCTTCACTTTCTAGGGAGATCAATCTGTCATTAACCCATCTCACCTAATGTGGAAGAGAATGAAATTTCTCAAAGGGGAAAATTGTTCCTTGGTCACAGAAAAGAAGTCTCTCAGCACAAGTGTTCTTACTGGTAAGGCAAAAGAAATGTTGTTTAGCAATGGCATGTATTGAAACACAGTTTTAAGACAGGTTGAATAGAAACAAACACCATTTCAAAAGGAAATGTAAATAAGATCTGTAAATATTGCACTAAGCTAAAATTAAAGATCGGCTTGTATCACTAACAGCTGATCAATTTAAGGTACATTTGATAACTACCAGGGAGATGATTTCATGTGTGTTCACACCCTTGGTTTGGAGGCAACAGATCAGCATAATGGAGATGGGTTTACCTCATGCTGATTCAAGCTGCAGACATCTCAGAGCCAGAACTGATGTGTTCCCTCTACGACATGGGGTTTCCTTACACAAGCACATTTGGGGTGCAGTACCACTTCTAGAGAGTGTTGTTTATGACTTCCTGAGTGACAGGACGTTGATATGCCTGTGCCACCTGACTGTCATGCCAAGGGTCATTTTGCTTTGAATTAGTATTATCTGTCTACTATAATTACTACATTGGCTTAACTTGACTCTTTCTTTTTCCTGCTATGCAAACCAGATGAATTTGTCTGTAACTCGAGAGGTCTGAGTCAAACAATGAATCCACTGCAGCAGCAGCAGCAACCCCCCACCTGTAGCAATCCTGGCGAGAATTTGAAAGCAGGAGTGTTTCCCCCTCCATTTTACAGCTCCCATTATCAGGACTATTCTGCCCAGCCAGCTCATAAAGCATCAGGTAAGAGCTGTCAAGTACAGAAATGGGAAAGTATTGGCACTGGTTCCACAGAAGAAAACATTTTTTAAAAAACAGAGAGGAGGATGATAAACTAAGAACCAAATATAGATTCCTTCATAGACTTAAAAATTAGTTCTGTTCCCCCTCCATTTTACAGCTCCCATTATCAGGACTATTCTGCCCAGCCAGCTCATAAAGCATCAGGTAAGAGCTGTCAAGTACAGAAATGGGAAAGTTTTGGCACTGGTTCCACAGAAGAAAACAGTTTATCATCCTCTTCTCTATTTTTTAAAAAATAAGAACCAAATATACATTCCTTCATAGACTTAAAACTTAGTTCTGTTCTTTGGTGTGAAACTTTTAATGTTAACATCTGTAATATATGAGGAAAAAATATTTTTGCCTGTCTTTTCAATTAAACTTAATACCATTTTTACCTTGGTAAAAAATGTCATCCCCCATCCATACTCTTGCCTTGTGATGGAATTGATTACATTTTACTAAACTTCACTGCAGCATTCATATAGGAGGTGGTTGGAGGTTAGAGTCTTGACATGTGCCTTCTAAAAATTAAAAAAAGTAATTAAAAGGGATGTGTTTATGTCCCTTTAATATAGAAGGGAATGGGGTGTCAATTTAGAAACTATTTACTATGGCTTTCCTCATCTGCACCAATATAATTTTTCTCAGAACAATCTAAATTGGGAGTGGAGGCAAAAAATGGCACATGTCTGTGTGACACACTTGCAGCATTTTGAAGCAGAGCAATGCACAAGTTTTCTCTGAAACCTGTAACTGCTGGTGATCTGAGGCATAGTGACATAAACACAAAATGAAATTCTAACTGGTATAAAGAGAAGAGGTTAGGAGAGGAAAGAACTCCTCTCTGGTCTCAGCATCATGGCTTACTTGACTGTCTCTTCCAGGTATGACCAGTCGCCTGCTGGGGCCTTCCTTTGAACCCTACTTGTTACCTGAGCTGACAAGGTATGACTGTGAGGTGAACGTCCCCGTTTTGGGCAGCTCTACGCTTCTGCAGGGCAGTGAACTGCTCAGAGCACTGGACCAGGCAACCTGAGTGATCCTGCAATATTCCCTGGCCTATACTGTTCAAAACAGCTTCAGTTTTTAAATATATTTTTGCAAGTAGACAATTTCTAATACCAATACACTTTTACAGGATTTTACTTAGATATTGAACCTGTCCACGTTACCAAATAGTGGCCTTTTGAAGTTACTCACTTTATTACTCATATTAAAGAAATACATCTACTGTATTTTCTCTATTGCAATTAAAATGTTGTTTAGAGAGTTTGATTATCCTCCCCTTATCTCATTACCTGTAATTTATATGCTGAAATTTTCTTCAAATTTTACGCTAATAAAAAGCTGTGGTATAAATGCCTCCTCATTTGATACTTTGGCTGCAGTACTGCAAAGGTTTATTTTTATTGCCAAAGATGAATGAAACAAATTTGATCTCCAGCCGCAGTTTTTTGTTGATCTGCCAAATCGAAATCCTTTGAGTCTTTCTGTTTTCCAGCATTTATTCTATTGTAACTTTAATAACTTTTGGAAAAGCATACTAAACAGAAATCCTAGCCTTCCACCTCCCCCCTCCTTCCCTTCATTTTTTTTACACCCTTTGTGGAAAGCAATGTGAATGGTGAACTGCAATGTCTGTGGGTATCTGTGAAAGTTGCACGTTGTAAGCTTTTCTCCTCAGAAGCAAGCCACATTCTCAGCTGCCTTAACCTGGCTCAGCTCTACAGCTAAGGGAGTCCTACAGATTTACGCCAGTGGAGGATTTAGACCTGTGTTTTTGTTTGTCTTGGGGTTTCTTATTTTGTTCTCTGTTGTTTTGGTGTTTTTGGTTTTTTTATTTACACAAAACATATTTGATGATTTTTTTTTTTTTTTAATTTCTCTCTGGGTCAGTTGTTTGTTAATCATCTCTTGGTACTTTTGCTTTACCTAGGACACAACAACTTTAAGAGCTGTTTCTGCTAGAACTAGTAGTGTTTGTTATGGTATTGCTGATACTTCAGGAACCTGACCAGCGGCCAGTACTAACACCTCTGATTAATGTTGCCCTTTTTTCATTTCATATGCTAGCTAGGGCTAGAACTGCAATACTGAATTGTTAAAACTAGAAGTTAAAGTAGTATTTCCCAGTGTATTAAGGCTAACTCAGCTACAAGTAGACAAAAAGAATTCATGTTTGTGTAGTGAGATTGAGTAGCTGGCATGTCTCTGATTTTTTACTTGCCTTACATTAATCAGTAGCTAAAATGCCATTAAAAGGTAGCCAGACATTTTCAGAGCTCCTTTCCAACTATCACTAGTTGTCATGCACATATTTTTTTAAAATAAGGCTTTGAATGCTTTCAAAGGCAAAGGGATTTGAAAGCTTAAATTACAACATATATAAACAGTAAAAATATTAAACTAATAAAAGGCAGGTGAGCAGTTCTGACTTTAAATTACATACAGACCTAGATATATGTTAGGATGTATCATCTTGTTTCCTCCACTGGTATAAATCACTATAGCTTCATTGAAGAAAACAGAACAGTGGCAATGTACAATACGTAAAAATCTGGCCCAGAAACTTAGAACAAAGATGTATTTTTTGAGTCTTCTGATTCTGCTGAAGCCTAGTTTATAAAATTGCTTTATATCATGCACTGACACTTGCAGAGATGGAGCCTTGGGTTCATAGAGCACTTCAGAGTTTGCTGCGTTAAGTGAGTCTTAACCACATATACTTAGAAAAGCTGAAGGTCTTTTATTATTGGTACATAATGTAAAGAATATGATAGTCCCTAGAGTAGGTAATCTTTCAAGAGTTTGTTACCAAAAATAATCTACTCCTAAGGTGAAGTTATTACCATGTGGAAAAAAAATAAATATTGTAAGCCTCAAAATCTGATTAAACTGGCAAGTCAGATTTGACAAATTTGCAGTGGCAAGGACTTAAAGGCTTCAAGGATTAAAGACACTTGAATACTGCTCTTCTGTTTCTTATTTGTGTAGTTTCAGCATTAAAAGTGTTATACCCTAACAGTTTACTAAAACACTCTGAAAAATATTCCATGTCTTAATATTAATCATACTTTTTATCATAATTATTTCATAATCTATATTGCTGAATTCTTATTGACAATATTATAACTGTATGGGAACTTTAACTTGATAAGGAAATGTATTTTGACACTGATACCTTATTAAAGTATACTGATCCTAAATTCTTTGTGACTCGTTTGCTATGAATTTGTTATTTGTTGTATCATTGTAAAACAAAAGTATTTATTAAATTATTTATAGAAAATAAAGGTTTGCATTGATCTTTGAAGACTGAAAGAACAAACAGAAGTTACCTCTATGTAGGAGCTGGGAAGCAGCCTGCCAAGGTGCATACCACCAACCTGTTGTAGAGTTCACCCAGCTCTGCTCAAATGCAGCAATGATGTCCTGCAGATGGCTGCTCTGAGACAGGTCCTGGGGCTCCTTCTGTCCCAGAAGTGTACCTCTACCCGAGGAGCTGAGGGGGCCTCTTGTAATCCTAGAGTTAAAAAAAAAAAGTTGACAAAATGGCATTTTAGGGGCTGAATTACCACAGTTCCCCACTTCAGTCTCTGTGGCAATAATGTAAACCATCATATTCTGGCAGCCCTGACAAGCCCCTGACTAAGGGGCTTTCCTCCATCCAAGCCTCTGCTTCACCTACCCCCCCCCAGTCCTTATCCCAGTGCTGTGGTTCAGCATGCCAGACCTTTGCCATACAGGAGTTGTGAGTATTGCCTGGGTAATAGCACTGATAATGGCTGTAGGAGGACAGGCACATTGAGACATTAATTTCCAAACATGCACTTCAGTTCAGATTGGACTGTGTGGAAGCAGTTGGTGCTTGACCCTGCTGATAACGGCCTTTGAAAGGTGCAGTGCCCATACAGACAAGGCTGAGCTTCTCCAACAGCAGCAAATCTTCTGAGTAACCTGCCTAAGCGAGCTATCCTCACCTCCTGTTCTAGAACAACTCCTTGCTTCTAAATCTGTCATAATTAACAGCAATCATACAACACCCAGCAGGGAAGAGCAAACAGAGTTGTGCCTGTTCCTCTCCCTTTTAAAGCATCCCATTGATCTTCAGGGTGCTTGGACAAAGACAAGGCATGTCAGAGCCTAACCCAACTGAGGGTTAAAAAAAACAAACAAACAAAAACCCAATCTCCTAAATAGAGATCAACCTGTTCAGATCAATTTCTATCTATTAAAGGTTGTGATCACTAACTGCTGAGATAAAATAGTGCTGCCAGGCATCATTTTTTGGGAAGTCCAAACATCTCTTATTGCTAGCTCTCGTTCTGAAGAGCTTCCAGTGTTCACCACTCCCATGTTCAAGTAGCTTAAGGACCATACTAGTAGCGCCTTCATCTCCACCCCCCTCTTCTACTACAGCTAAACACTTCTCATATTAGTGAGTTTTAGTGGGTTTCTTTCCCTTACATATATGAATGGCCTAGGCAGCTAAGCTCTCACATTGCAATTTACTTTACCCAAAGGGCAGAGACCCTAGTCAGGAACCTAAATAGATGGCATTAATAGCCAAGTTTTGTTCTACTCAACAGGGCTTTCTTTGATGGCTTCCCACCACACCCAGTACAGACCCTAGTCAGGAACCTAAATAGATGGCATTAATAGCCAAGTTTTGTTCTACTCAACAGGGCTTTATTATGGCTCTTTAAAAACTTTGATGGCTTCCCACCACCCCCAGTACACCAGCAGAAGTGCTTAAAATGAAGTGTACATCATCTTTCATTGCCTAATTAGCAACCTCTCATGACTTGGGCAGGTCTCAGTCACTGACTAATTTTCAAGTCTATCATCTTTTTAAAAACACTCAAGTTTTTCCTAGACCATGGATTTCATGTTAGATTCATACTGTTTATTGAACAAAAGGTTACCACAAAATACAACAGGCAATTCTCAACATCCTGGTATATACTGTGATTATTAACAAAGCTACAAAAAAGCCCAGATAACTTGAAGCAAAGTCCAACTATCTTTTCAGTCAAGACACCAGCTCCTAAGCAATGAGGTGTGTGGACAGTAGGTGATTCATCACACTTGCAACAGAAGGTAGAGCACAGGAAAACACTCACCCTACCACACAACTGCTCACATTCTGGAGGGGGAAGGTTTAATCTGCTGACTTCTCCCTCGTCACTTCATGCCAGGATTTTTTTTCCCCCAAGAGCTACAGTGGAACACTGGAAATACCTACATTTAAAATAGCATTATTTTTGTTCCTTTTCCCCCTCCAACTCTGTTAGTATAGGTCTCTCAAGAGAAAAAGAAGCAGTATTTAAGAAAAAAGAAACACAACAAGCACCTTTCAGTGACCTGGGGCCTCCTGTGAGCTCACCCCCAGAGAAGGCAGGTCTGGATTCCCACTCCCCCACACTCTCTTCATTGTTGCTGCTTTCCAATGTCAACTGGACCTACAAAAGCACCATAGGAATTGGTATGTACCCCATTTTTTTGGGGTGGTCACATTAAAAAAAGCTTCCAGTTTTTTTTTTAAAATAAGTGAGGGAAAACCTTAGCTACTCAGTTTGAAAGCACCAAGGAATTTACTTTTGTCTGAAAGCCAGCCTGCAGTTCTGGTAGCTTGTGATGTGCTGCAGGTCTCACATCAAACATTTTCCTTGAAGAAGTCCTAAATTGCTGTAATCAAGGAGTTATTTAATTCTCTTCAGTCACACCTGTCCCTTAGTAAAGTGGTTAAGATGTCTCCCTAGGGAACAGAAGCACATGCAGGAACCTGGCTTGCAAGGACTACCCACAGGTGAGCCAGCACCAGCTACTACTGCCTTTGACAAGGGACAGTGACAGGCAGCTGGAGGCAGGAGCAGCTGGATCACTCCTGGTGTGCAGTGATCTGCTATGGAAATCCCTGCACTTCAACCACAGTGGCTGGAAAGACTGCTTAGACTTGGATCACGTCTCAAAAATCCAACCCACTTTAGCTTCATTAAAAAAAAAAAAGGGGAAAAAAGAAAAACAAACAAACAAACCAACCAACCACCACATCAAAAATACCCAAGCAATCTCCCCACCATCTCCATCAGAAAATTCTGTTCTTAGGTCTTGGAATTACAGACAAACCTGGCAAACTAGTTCCTCAAAGACACCAGAAAACATGAGTGAACCTCCCCAAGTATACTTTTTTAAGTTCAATTTTTAAGTTAATGATTTGGGGCTGACAGCTGGTCTTTGAAGGACTGACAATGGTTGGGGTTTGCAAGAAAAAGCATTAGACCAACAAGTGTAGCAACTGAAACCATGCCTCCCCACAGGACTGGCAAAAGCAAACAGACAGTGAAGCCTCTTGTGGCAAAGGATAAACTTGCTTTAAGTGCTGTCTCCTCCAGACCTATCAGTGTCACTCTCCAGCATGTAGTTCCAGAAGGAACCAAGGTCCTATAGAAACCACAGCAACAGAGGACCAGCAGCTTGATGGCTTGATCATCCATCCAACATGAAAAGTCCTCCAGTCTCTCAACAGCTGAATATGCTTCTTGACTGCAGCAAGCAATCTTTATTTCTTAGTCTTGACTCCTGGCCTTTCTCTAACCCCAATCCCATTTCTCCCCGTAGCTCCTAGTCCTCACCAAGGTCTGTGGTTTCACCACTTTGGTTTCTGCCTCATGCTACATTCCCCCTCCCCAGCTCACCTTCCCCTCCTGACAACCCGTCTCCAACCTCCCCCCTCTCTACGTGCCCCTTGTTGCAAGCAGCAGTTTTTAGCAAGGATTCAGGGAGTTCCAGTGTAAGCTCTCCCTGGCCATGTCCTTGCCTTGGCTGTCTGTAGGATACAGCTCTCAGCCAGCTGCCCAGCCCTTCTCCCTCACACTCCCAGCTTCTGTGGCTCAGTCTGAGCTCATGATGGAAATGTCCACACCCGATTCATGCTGTACCTTTCCTGCTGTACCTGCTGGGTATGACAGACCACGGTCTTTGCCCTGACATGAAAAAAGATCCAGTGTTCCAAGTCACAGGAGGCTAGTTCACCCTCATGAAAGTGCAACACAACCACCAATTCATTTCATTTTCCTCAGCTGTTTCCTCCATTTGCTACTCAAGCAAACAAGAGTATGGTATAGATGAAAAAGGTTCTGCTGGCCCACAGACCATGTTTCATCATCCCCTTGACACTGTGCTTCAAGCAAGACCCTAACAAATTTCAGACATACATAGAGTTTCTCCTGCAGTTTTGGAAATGAGATCAGAGTTGAGGATTTCCCCAGATGGCTGAACTCTGTAAAGCCAGAACATAAAAGGAAGAGTATGGGTTTGCTCTTTCAGTCCTATCAGCACCACAGACCTCACACCAGTGGGAAGAGAATCCATATTTGTGGTTTCTCAAACCTTCTCTCCACACAAAGAATTGCATGTTCAGGATAGAACTTAAGCCTGAGATAGAGCGAGGGACATGCACTTGTCAGAGCACTTCCAGATGCTGCTAAGGGATTGACAGACTGCAGCAAGCTCATCTAGGATGGGATTTCCAAGCCCAGCCTATCCCTTGATATTTTCACCTCTAGGCAGTCCTTGTGGAACATGGAAAACCCCAAGATGCCCCAGAGAAGAATGATCAGCAGGCATCTCTCTGTCCAGTTATAATATATGGGTCAGAAAACCCAAAGGTTAACACTCCCACAGGCAAACTAAAACCCACTCGTACTTCCACCAGAGAATGACAGTAAAGTGATCACACCACCTCTTCAGCAGAGTTTTCCAGAATGAAGCTCTTTCTAAAGGCATTGACAGGGATGTGTTTTCCCAATTACAACTGTTAATACAATGAATTTTATTTTAGATTCTCTAGTAAAAAAAATACCAGCAGCTTGAAAGTCTTGTTCTCTTTTTCTCGAGATACTAGTAAAGGCCAAATTTGAGATGGAAGGGGAAAGCACAAATAAAAAATAATTACACAACAGTGAAAAACCCAGTCCAAAGCCCACAGCTCCCTGGCATTATTTTGCAGCAGAATTTGCATGACCTTCTAAGTGGCAAACCACAAAAGTTGCCTCATATGATGAGCCTTGTGATCAATACAACCATATATCATCTTAATTCAGCCCCTCCTCCTCCACACGGCAGCACCACAGCAGAATGACACTGGATCAAACGAAGCATAAAATGGATGTCGTCACCGGCCATTTTTAGATGCGGCGCATGACATCTATTGGCTTTTTTCCTGGACAAGCAGCAATGCTAATTGTGTCTGTGGCCTTCCTGCTCACACAGATAGCACTGTCCTTAACTGCAGCCCCCCAAACACGCTGGAGTTCACAGAAAGCAAGCCAGTGGAAGTTTACTGGGAAAACAGGTTGCCCTCCGTTATTTAAACTTCAGCTGCAAATGCCAATATGAGCTTCCCCGTGCCTCTCTTGACTACAGAGATGCTTATATTTTTTGGCATATTGACACCTTTTGAAGTTGTTTACAGCTCAATTTATTTAATCTTTAGTCAGATTTTGGAGCGCACAGTGTCATCTCTCAGTCTGATCACTGCAATAACCTCAACGATTAAGTAGACACCAGCACTGAATACTTTAACTTTTGGGCAACATCCCTCTGCCCTCTCTTCTGCAGAAGAGATTCTGTTTAATGATAGGCACCACCTTGAATTACTATGTGCTGAGTTTGCTACTGTCTAACACCACTTTCTACCTTCCCTGGTTCCACAGTAAGCATAGTCTGTGCAAAGCCACTCAAACACTCTGAAAAGTGGACAAAAACTTGGCTCTTGTAACCATCAATTATATCTTAATATACCAAATAAACACTTTAACTTGTGCCTTTCATTTTTAGAGTGACTTCTCTAACCTATCCCCTCAGACATTTTCCTTCCCCCCATGCAAAACCAAGAAGAAAGCATCTTTAGAAAAAAAAAAAAAATACTTGTCTGGGTAGCCAGCAGAGGAACCAGGAACTAATGAAATATCTGGAATTCATTTAGGTTCATTGGAAAGACAGGGAACATTCAAGTCAACAGTGCTCTCATTCTTCTTTCTGCAACACAGTCTCTGCTGGGCAGGGTTTGTTTGTACTGAGGTTTTGTATTAGAAATACAAACTCTTAGCTAAATATTATTGTGTTTATCCAGGACTACTTCTGACCTGTTCAGTGCACAAATTCTACAAACCTGTGCTGAAAATAATAGACAGAGTGAAAAGTTCCTACACCCAGCTCTCAAGAACCAGAGCAGATGCCTCTGAATGGCAGACTGACATGCTGGGCATACTCAAAAGACTTGTCCTGAAACCTGCTCCAAGAGGGTTCTCTTCAAAACCCACCAGGAGAATGCATTCCCTGCTGAGTTTGTCGAGACTAGATTCAAAACAAGCCACCTCAGAGGGCAGGAAATGATCCCACTGTCTCCTGCTGAGCCATTCCCCAGGACATTTCCAAGAAAATAGAAGTGATCTTCCTTCCTCCCCCTCCCTCTTCCCCACCTCACATCTCCTTTCCATGGAAATCTCTCAGAGTATTTTGATTTGTATAGACAAAATCACGTCCTGACTCATGCCAAGGAAATAAATCCCACACACCTACAAAACCTGTGCTACAGACCAACTGCTGAGGGCTGACCATTCCCAAACCCATGAAAAATGGGTCCTTCTGCAGGCTGTGTGGGAAGTCCTGCTGCCCTCTCCCCAGGAGTGCCCAGCGTGCCGCAGGACGTGCCGTGGCTGTGCCCAGCACCCGCTGCTGTTCCTCGAGTCGTGGGCCAGAAGCCCAGAGGCTGAATGAGCTGCTCACTTCATGTGCTGTCCCAAACTTAGGTCACCTAGCCAAAGCAGAATGGCAACAGCTTGCTAGGACCAAAAGCAGCACTGCAGGGGCCCCAAAGCACACTTGTGCTCAGCAGCACACACTCACGACAGGTGATTACACAGCAATCAGTTGCTCCCCCAGTTTGTGGCACCCCCCAGCCATACCCTCCCTTTTCCTCACTACCAAGATGTCCAGTTCGCCTCCTGATTGAACACCTCCAGCTCGCCTTTTCACAACATCCAACAGTATTTAGAAATCCTTTTCCAGATGCTCTTATTGGAAATGCAGACCACACAATTACAAAAAGAGTTCTGGGATCTTCCCTGTATCACCATGACTCATTTTTGACATCAGCACTGCAGCAGCACTGAAACTTCCATACAGATTATTCTTTTTGGTTTTGTTGTTGCTGTTTTTGTTTTTACACTGACCTACAGAAGGAGGAGGATGTGGACAGTCACATGCAGCACATGCTGCAGTTGGACAGGCCTAGCTTCAAGAGTATGAGACTTACATAGAACTAAATCAGTCCATGCCCAAAGAGATGTGAGCTTGTGGGTCTAAGCTCTGTTAAGAAAACTAGGCATTCAAAAATGAATTTTAAAGATAATATGTTGTAGCTGTACAGCTAACACTAGAGGAGACTGTGTTGCACCTGCAGCACACAGTGCCAGTAACTGAACTAACACTGAAAGAGGAAACTCACTCTCCTTCAGGATCTCCAGTCAAAATCCAAGCAAACAAGTATTTTTACTATAACCAAGGGAACAGGAGAGAGCACACTCAAAGGCAGAAGTCAGCAGGATACAAAGAGGCCTTTTTGAAAATAATGCTGACCATTCTTTCCATTTTTAAGATCAGAAGAAAGTAGACTGTTATCCATTTCTACCCAATCATGTATTCCTGCCCAACATTTCTTTCTACTGATAATTTGTTACATCTTCAGATTTTTCTGCTCTACTTCAAATAATAATAAAAAAAAAATCAAACCACAAAACATTCAATCACCTGACTCACTTGGGGTTTTTACCATCTTAGTGTCTCCACTTAGCAGCTACAGAAATGTAATTTACAGGCTCTAAAAAATGAGCTACTTTGAAAACTTAACTTTTTAAAAAGCTCAGAGATGGCTGTCATCCTTTCATTGCCATGCAGCAATCTGTGTAGATTTTAGTACAATCAGTTTGTGTCTATGTCATGTTTCATTTTCATGCTTCATTTTACAAGCCCACTAATCAGACTAATGAGGTTGAATATGAAGAAATTCCTTTGTTTCAAACTGAACAGCCTCTGAAACCACAGCTATAATGGTCTTTCTCTGCTTATTCAACTCCTGTTTGCAAGTAATAGCAAAAAACAACAAAAAAAAAAACAGCACTACAGGATTTTTCTGCTAAACCTTAAATGCAGAAATCCATCTTATTACAACAGCCCCTGTAATTTACAGGAACTTGGGCTGTATATTGATGTAAGGGAGTCACAGTGCCTTATACTTTGTGAACATGCTTAAATGAAAATAAAATCTTATTAACTGCTTTGGTAGGGTCACAAATATGTGCTGTATGTTCCAAATCAGTGGCTTAAGATGGTCCAGTGAGCAAATGCCTGTCTGCAGGCAGCAGGCAGTTTGTGCTGACCATACTCCCTGCTGCATGGAGGATTCCTTTCCTCCTGCACCCATGTACAATATGTCTAGGACCTGAGTAGGGACTGGGACCTTCCTGGTTTGTCAGCCCATCCAAACCATGAGCCACACATATAGAGATAATCTACAGCAGAAGACAGAAGGTAGAGGAGGAGATGGGAATCCCCACTTGGGGATTCATTAGAGAGCTGTCCCAGGCTCCAATACAAACCCACCAGTGCTCCTTGTAGCTTTTTGTCACGATTCAATAGGAATACAGGGAGACACATAAAAAGACTTACAAGGGACTACATGCAATTATGGAACAGTGCCACAAAAGGCAACACTGTCAACCCCAACAAAACTCTGAAACTTGTAATCATAAATTCAAGTCTTGGCTTGACTTTGCTTATTCTTCAGTA
This sequence comes from Merops nubicus, assembly GCF_000691845.1. Classification (NCBI taxonomy): domain Eukaryota; kingdom Metazoa; phylum Chordata; class Aves; order Coraciiformes; family Meropidae; genus Merops; species Merops nubicus. Next base: position 10,117 of record NW_008594128.1, on the reverse strand, counting down.
TTTTCTTTGTTTAACATCACATACAGATCTCCATCCCACCCTTACTTTGGAAACTAAAATAGTAGTCACAGTATATAATAGTAATCAGAGAAAGGCTTGGTTTTGATCCTCTAAATGTCTAAGTAGCTGCTCAGACCATCTGTTGAACAAGGAACATTGCAGAGTTAGGAGATCACAAAGCACTCCACCTATACCATGAAGGTTACTATGGATGTCACTAAACCTGCTCACTATGAACATATAAAGTTCAACCGTGGTTCAGAGTTGTCTGAAAGATGCTGGATACATCTGCAAAAGGGCATGGAGATGGGGAGGGGTGAAATGCTGGGGTCTGAACCCCGAGCCCTGAATTAAGGTTGCCATATGGGTGATTCCCACAGCCCTTCATACAGAGGGGGTGAGTTTGCCTTAGAGCTTCCCCCCAGGGTGCGGCCGGCCCTGCAGGGAGAGCCAGAAGGGAAATGAGCCCCAGGGGTCCTGCATTGAGTTGACAAAGGTCAGGGGTCTGCTGGGGGATAAAAGCTGGGACCACTGGCAGGGAGTCAGGAGTGTCTGTCTGTGGAGTGCACTCCACAGAGCTTCCTGATTGATAGAGGACCTCCTGACTCTCCTGGAGCTGGGCTCTGGTCTGTTTAGGCCTTTGCAAACACGGGCGGATCGGGTGAGAGTTGCCATGTGGGCACCTTTCTCTTATGTGTTCAGCTTGCTGCTCTGGCTGTTTCCCATGCCAGCTGTGGGCAACCTCGGGTCTCTGTTTGTACCACCTGCTGTGGGCCGAGTCACGTCCTTTGTGAGATCATTGGGGGTGGTGTCAATTCTGTACCAGCTGATTGATCTGTTTGTACCCCCAGTGATCATTCATGGAATGTCCTTCTTGTATACAATACAGTCTGTGTATTGGTTCATCTTCCTGCTGGTGCTATCATTTTTGTTGGGCCTGGTCGTTGGCAAAACAAGGGGGCAAAGTTATCTTTTTCAGCCTGTAGCATGATGACAGCACAACAAGCACAATGCCATGGTTTAAATCTGGGAGAAGGATGGCTCCCATTCAAAGCATAATGCATCTATAAACAAAATCCAGGCAACCTGTTTCCTCCTAAAGCCATAAGCCAAACAT
>NW_008594128.1:7260-8969 GCF_000691845.1 Merops nubicus | reverse complement strand
CCTGCTGCAATACATCCCAGGCTATGACAGAAGCTTTAAGTACTTCACACATCACCTATAACATCCTGAAGTTGAGAGTCAGCAGGGCTCTAGGGGATTAGAGACACTAATCACAAACCCTGTCCCAGCCAGCCCAGGGAGAGGTGGTGTGAAGATTTACCATGCCACACTAGGTGCCAGTGCTACCTCCACGTGGGCTTGTCCTGGTTAACCTTCAGCACTTTCCTAGGGGAAAGGAGGAGCATCACTGGCTAGAAGTCAGAAAGGCAGAGGCTGTTCACCTCCTGCCCTTTCCCACTCTGGGAACAAAGACACCCATCACGTAGCAGCACCTCCGTATCAGCTGGAGCCTGGCTGTGGAGATGGATGTAGGGGGACCAAGGCAGAGCACACAGTGGGTCACAGGACCAGCCTGGTGGCTGCTACCACCACAGCACATGTGCATAACCATTAGCTAGAGCCTACATCCACCCACAGAAACTAGACTTCTGAAAGTGTTTTGTTTTTCTCCTTCAGAGGAAGCAAACCTGGGCCAACCATCAGCAGTATCATTGCAGGTAAATCACTGGGAGCTGATGCATCTAAAGAGTTCTGTGCAGATAAAAAATATTTTAGCTTTCAACTACCTTGAGAGATCCTCTGATGTTTAATTAGAAATAATTAAAGAACAAACAAAAAGCCTGAATCCTTTAATGAATACTTCATAGGTATACACTAGTTATTTCAAACGGGAAATGGGTTCCAAGGTGGCAGACTCCCTTTGCACAGGAGCCGAGGAAAAGAAAACTAATCTGTTAAAGAAATAGAGCAAAAACGTGTCAAGTTCCTTCCAAAACATTTTTGACAACAAACTGGTTAGTAAGGTTAAACAAGATGACTGATTAATGACAGACAGCAATGCCCCACAATCAGCCTCAAGACACAGGTGTTATTAAAAACCAACATGTAGCTTTACTGAAGTCTTTAAACACTGCACTGCCTCCCAGACATGGGAAAAGAATAAAATTGCCTGAGTAGCTGGGGTTTGGCGTAGAAAAAGAGTTAATTAATGAATTGGGTTATTCCCAAAACATGCTGTTTAAGAAGCCCCAATATGCCTGCTGCACAATAGCTGGGATCCATTTTCTTTTAGCAACTTATGCCAGATGTTAATTCAAGACTATATCACATTTAACAAACACTCCCCTCAGACAAAACAAGTTCTCACTAGAAGAGGTAAGTCGTGTCACTGGGAGTGCTGCAAGAGGAAGCCCAATAAGCAGAGCATGTGGACATGGCAACACATGTTCAAGTTTAAAGGTGGAAGACGGAGTAGAGTTCAGAGCTATTGGGGCACAGGAGGAGCAATGACAAAGGATGACGGTGCTCCTCAAAGGAATGAAGTGTGGCCTTTACCATCCTACTGCACCTCCCCACCTCCCTCGGGTTTTGTGCAATCTGGCCCCTCCAGAGTTGGGCCCCTTGACCCGAAGAATGCCCACTCTGTGCTGCCAACTGCATCTCCTGCACTCAGCAGACCAGGGGGTAGTCGCTATCTCACGAGCATCCTTCTGTGGGGGGCCGGGGGGAGGACAGGACACAGCCCCGTGGCTCTCACCCAGCTGTAAGGGCAGCAAGCCACACGCAACTGGTCAATGGGCAGACACGTCGCCTCTCGGGCAGATGTGGAAACAGCCTGTGGAGGCCTTCCTGTGCGAGGGTGCAGCTGG
>NW_008594128.1:0-7206 GCF_000691845.1 Merops nubicus | reverse complement strand
CCCCCCCCCCCCCCGCCACACCAGCTGCGTGGCCAGCTGGGCACTCCTCTGACCAGGGTGGACTGGCACACGCTGGCACGGGAGGGAGGGCGGGCACAGCGGAGAGGGCCAAAAAGCAGCACGGACAAAGCAGAGACACGAACAACAGCACCCCTGACACAACGCTGCACCTCTTCTTAGAAAGCCATGCCCCAGGAAGCCATGCCCCAGGAAGCCACGGGGACTTGCTTTTCCTCCTCCACAGCCACAGGAGCCTGCTGGGTGCACCAGAGGGCACAGGGGCAAGAGGCGGCAGCAGCGGTTTCAGTAGAAAGACTAAGAAATAAAGACCTTTCCAACCAAGCCCCAGTGGTAGCTTTTCCCTCATTTTAGCACAAGAGGTCTGCAGACCTTCCGAGGGTGGTCAGGAAGGTCCTGAAGGTCACTCTTGAAGCTACATTTGGAAATGGAGAGGGTGTGTTGCAGAGGGGTCAGCAGGTTCATTCCCAGCTGCTGGCCACAGGCAGGACGGAGGCTCTGTAGCTGCACAGGGAAGAACCAAAGGTGCAGAAGGAGGATGAGGGTAGTGTTCCCTTCTTCCCTTGCCTCACTGGTCCATTTAGATTTGAAACTCTCTGCTGTAGGGATTTTTCTCTCCCCGCTGGTATAAAATGTACTTCCAAGAATGGAACCTCGAAGCCATTTGTGGCTCTACAGAAATTTCCACAGATATAAATAAGATAAAGCAAGAAAGAGGAATTTTAGTCAAGAGGTGACAATGTAGACAATGTCTTTTAATCAGCCTCTACATCCAAGCACTTACCACTCACCAGTAATGCTTTCACACTACTGCTGTGCACTTCTTTTTGACTTGGCAATGTGTTACATCAGTATTATATATGAAACCTCCAGGTAATTTTTGGCCACTTCCTCATGCCCAGCCCATCTTCCCTTGCATCAACAAAACCAGCATTTCACAGAACACAATCAAGAGGCCTGCAGATTGCAGCACTTTCTAACTAGAGATGCAGCATCACGGCTTTGTGCCAACCCTTTTCCCCTGCCCTCCCAAGGGCATAGCGCTCTCCCTGTTTGACATGGCAACAATTTCTGTATTCAGCATTTGTGTCACTGTAGCTAAGAAATCACTAACAGCTAAGGTCCCTAGTTCTAATCATAAATAGTGGCAGGGGTGAGACCATGAGCATCAGTTGATACATATTAATTTAAACCACACAAGCTACAGCCTGGCACACCGACCACCCTGGACGCAATAAGACACAGGGCAATTTGCAGACCCTCTCATAGCAAGCTAACAGACTTGCTCCTCTGAAGTGAGAATGCTGAATTTCATCTATAGCTTTAGTCTTGCAGATGTTCCTTCAACATATCATGAACCAGCTGCTATTGCAGTTTTTAAATACTCTGGAGGAACCACCATATCTTTCTGAAGGAAGTTCAGCTGCACAAAGGGAGCAAAGACAAAGGTAAGTAACAGTGCCTCTACTCCACTTCAAAACAAACCACCATACATTACTTGGACAGGCAAAACCATTTGCAGAACAAATGATAGTCTATAGCCCACCGGCAGGAAAGTTCATATTATTGTTATGGTTATTTCTCATGCTTAACCCTTCACATGTCATTTGCTCTTTTTTCCCCATGTCCTCAGATAGTGCAGTCTGATCCCAGTGTGAAGATTTCTGAATTCAACAGAAACACACAAAAGCGTGGGAGCCTATTTCACTGATCTAAACAGATGAGGGAGACTGTCCTGAATTATAAGGGGCCTTGTTGTTAACAGCCTTGGGAAAGCAAGAGATACTTTACTACTCTATGATTTTGTGCTACAGCTGTTTAATAAATATGTTTATTCCATAAATTTTTCAAAATTTTCTGCAAAGAAATTATCAAGAAATCCTACAAAGTATATTGAGAGCATGCACTTTATAAGAAAAATAAACACTGAAACTCTCAAAGTACCCTCTCTTATCCTCAATTGCTTTAGTTCTCAAAGGATAAGTTTAAAGGTAGAATATTTATACAGTGAGAAATACATAGAATTATAGACTTCCACGGTTATAATTGGTGGGGGGAAGAAAGGTGTGTATGTGTCCTCCCACCCCCCCCATATTCCAGGTGAGATTTCAGACCTGAAGAAACGTTTACACATCCCAAAGTTAGTTAGTATTGGGGGAGTAGAGCTTAACACACAGATGTTGTGAAACAGAACAACATAGTTTAACAATGACAAAAAAAGGAGCATCACGATATTATCTAATTTTTTTCTTAGAGCTTTTTGTTACGTGTCCTTACTCATCCACCCTTCATATTTATTCCAAGGAAACACACAGCAATCATTTGTATGTATTTTTATATTAAGGAAAGATTCTAGAGTAAAACATTTTTTTTGAGGTGTTATTAGTTCCTAAAGGATACATTAACATCCGCAGATCCAATCACAGAGACTCAAGAATGTTTATGCTTATGACAAAAAAAAAAACCAAAAGCAAACAACCCTAACAGACTAAGCCCTCTGGGATGAGTAAGCAGAAAAAAACATCTAGACCAGCACAAGTATCGTGCCATATGTTTCTTCATTAAAACAACCCACCGTGCAACACTCCGTCGAAAAGCTGAACTTTCGTTATGCTTCTCCAGTAAGCAATGGGTAAAATGACATTATTTTTTCCACACAGTTCGCCCTTTAGCAATATTCTTTTGAAGAAGAGCGAACCCCGGGCAAACGAACCCCATCATCCCCCAGGGATCCCTGAAAGAGTTTAGCCCTGATAAGAAGTTTTTAATGGGCTCTTCCCAGAAGCACACGTTTTCTCATAAGCATTTACCTAAGAAAAGTGAAGCAACGAAGCACACAAATGCCTGTTTATGTAACCTCATTCATGTGCAAACATGTGCATGAATACCAAAGGCTGAGATTTCGGATCTCATTCGAAGGTACTTCGAGTGAAAATGTCACCACTTAGTGCAAACAACACCTTAAAACCAGAAGTTCTGGGTGCTGGAATTTAAAACTTCCATGGTGAGAAGTCGGTCTTGGTCACAGCGACCGGCAGTCCTGGCTCCTGGAGGTATCAGCTGGTTTGTATATAGAAATGCTGACCGTTCAGTCAAGTAAATCTCAGACACACAAAGCTAAATTAAATTGAATGTAGCTACAGATACACCAAACAGTACGTAAAGCTCGTCCACATTCAGCTTTGTGTTTGTAAAAAAACCAAATACTTATTTTCTGCTTCTCTGTGCTACTCAGTTTTCCTATAGACTCCACAGAAAAGATGCATTTCATGGACAGAGTGAATTGTTTCTCCTTCTCAGGGGTGACAAAACACAAACAGGCTCTGGTCTGGAGACTGAATTATCTGTGCAAATGCAGGATTAAGACAACGTGGCCTTTTGAGCATACTTACAGATGCAAAACCATTCCGTTCAGAACATTATCAAACATGGTGTAAAATGCAAAGAAAACAAAAACTCATTACAATTCCCTATCCATAGACAAGTTTTAAAAACTCGCTTCTGAATCCGTTAAAGAGAACAGAGGACTAAAGCTCTTTCAAACATTTCCCTGCATGGTCTCCTATCTCCAGGAAACTCATAAAATCCTCGTTGTGATAGCAAGTGATCATCCTTGCAACCGCTCCCACAGTCTCCGAGATGCCTTCTGGGCTGTTTATGGGGAGTCAGAGGAATTGTAACAAGTATGGGAGGGCTGAAGAAATGTTAGCCCCGAGATTATCATGCACTTCCCCCTCATTGTGCCAGTGGTAAAGCACCTGTGACCCTACACTGTAACCTCCTATCTCCTTTCCTTACAAAACTTGCTAGCAAAGAAATCCCAAGTACCTGTGATGGAAGAAAAGCCTCTAGGTCATATTCCATATTCCCACAATCCACAGCTAGACTATTTGAAACAGATCCAGATGCCACTCCTATTGGCCCTTTTTGATGAGCAGAAATCACTGACTAATGATGCCCAGGAGGTATTTTTCTACCCTCTGCAGAACTGCCATCATTTTCCAGATTCTCAATTCTCCACTACTGAGGCACATTTCTATCATCATGGCATATTGTTTCACCTTATATTTAGTGTAATTTGCTCTCACTTTTATGCCCTTTTCCCCTAGAAAGATGCCAAGAATTACTCTATCATACCATGAAACAACTAACTTTGCCAACAGGTGAAGAGCAGCTGCTCCTGAACATCTGGCTTAACCTGCTGCCAGGAGCATAATTATCACTTGAAATGCTCAACTGCCTGAGACTTGGGCAAGAGTCAAAATTTCTGGTACACTCCTTTTTTACCCATATAATGGACAGCAATTATCAGAGATAAACCAGGGATTAAAATAAAATCCCTCCCTTTTAGTCCAGACCTAAAGTGGTAAGAGCTGTCTTCTCAAGATATGACTTTATATGCATTTTGGGCACAGTATTAATTAGGGGGAAAAAAAATCTCAACGTTTAGTCTTTGAATACAAGTCTTTCTCCTGGTTCACTCTATTGGCAACGACAAAAGGTAGATTATTACACAGGGCTAATCAGAGCCACCACTGAACTGCCCTGAGGAAGAGCCTGCCTTTGATCTTGGTGGTATGTACAAAGGCCTGACAAAACATACAGCAGTTATAATGAAAGCATATGAAAGACCTTTGGACTAGCTAATTTATTGTTAATTTTGCCTATTTGTTTTCATGCTCTCATCCTTTGCATACCAAAATAAATCCAGACTAGACCTCCCTGATATCTCAAATTTTGCATGCCTCATGCAGGGTTGAATTTAAAAACCCATGGGACAGGCTGTCGAGAGCATACTAGGACTGATATTCCTCCTAAAATCAGAATCAAGGTTTCTTCCATCTGGAGTATGAAAGTGTGAACTCATCCTAGTGTAACACTTGGTACGGTTTAGATGATCTCCTCAGATGAAAGTCAGTTTAGGACAGAGAGACCAAGAGGGGAAAGGAATAAGTGAACTTCTAATATTGCTAAGAAACTCCTCAACAGGCAATAACCTTGTGTTACCCAGTTTAAACTTTATTGGCAAATAAGCAAGCTGGAAATTATTCCCCTCTTTCACATGGCTTCCTGCCCAGTAAGCAGGTTTCCATCCAAGTTCTTCACATCTCTCCTGAACATGAGCTCTTTGTCAGAAGTGATCCTACCACCCAGGCTAAAAAGCCATCAATCACAGTTCAGGACCAAAGGCATGCCTCTCTTGTACTGAACTCATGGGTACCTTGTCTCCATGAACTGTTTGGTTTTATTCCTTAGGTCATCTACATAACCTTGTTATTGGGGGACAAAAGGATGTAAAAGCATTCCCAGTGCTACTCCTTTACCTCCCTCATGCCCTCCCAAATCAACTTGCTCCTGTGAAAAATAAGCTCTAATGCAGAGTTGAGACCTACTAGCCCAATTTTAAAACTATTCTTTCTTATCAATATGAACATTAGCTTCCTTTCTTAAATTTAGGGGGGCTTGCAAGGCTGAAGTATTCAATGTCTGCTTTTTTTTGTTCTGCTCAAGATTTTTCAGGCTTGAATTCACAGACTATGGTTTGCTAGGAATGGGAAGAGAGCATGTCTGAGAGTGATCTCATTCACTCCTATGCCCACCGGGGAGTCTCTTATCTTACAAGGTATGTCAACACTATAAACCACTTGAATCAGTGTAGCTATTCTCCTTTTGTTTATGATCCTATGATGTCTTCATATGTAAATGTAGTTTTGTAACTATAAATGTCACCAAACTGTTGTGGAGCCTTTGTTAGTAAGTACATCTGCTTTGCCATGAGCATGGAAAAATTGAGCAAAGAATTATTCAGTTCTGGCCAGAGAAGCATTGAAGCAATTTTTAAATTCTATTTAATGCACAGCTAAAATACAAGTGTAAATATAAAACACAGTAGTGCAGACTTCTGCTTATGAGATTGAAATTTATACCTTACACCAGCAAGAAGCTCCAAAGTAGCTCAGAGAGGAAATTACACAGGCTTTTTTTGCCCTAGTTTCTCTGGGAGTAAAATGAAAATAAGCATTGGCCACTACTGAATATGACAAAGTATTTAGAGACTCAAATGTTAATATTTCTCATTACAAAGTGTACAAATGTTCTCCCATCTTTGATATTCACATTCAGCATTTAAAGGCCAAAAACTTGAAGAGCACATTGTTAAAACTCTTCTCCCCAGTGCAGCTGTCAGGGTGGAACAGCAAAAATACTTGTCAAGCTGTTTTTATTGTGCATATGTACAGGACATAGCTGAACACCTATGTGACCTGCTATTGCTTTGCAACAGAAAAGAAGGGTGGATACAAGATCCACACCTAGATTCCAGTTTACTAGCAACTCCTGTAACCTCTTTCCACGTCAGGTATTTTTCAGAGTACTGTCTCTCTTTACCTATTTAGTGTTTTTCTAATTCTTTCCAAACATATTGCCCATCTAATGAAAGCTCAATATTTTACACAAGAACTGTAGATATTTTTTTTCCCAGAATATAAACATTTTACTGGGCAATGCCAACAGAATTCAACAGAATAACAGCTCAACTGGACCAAGGAGATCAGATACTGATCTTGTAAATCTGTGGCTTTCAACTCTGTCTCTAATTGTAGAATAGCATATATTCAGTAGAGCACAAAGGTATTTTCTTGTGTCAACAGAACCATAGAAATGTTCAAATACTTTTTGTACTTTGGCTTTAGTATCTTACAATACATCTGTTGCTTTTAGTAGTCATGTCTCAATCTTGATTCACATTCAGTGAACCAGGTGAACTTGATTCATGCCTATGCAGATAGCCAGTGAGCCTGAATGTGGCCATCCCATACACCTATGAGATCACCTGTCCCAGTCCTCTTGGCTCACAAATGTTGCCTAGCCAAGTTGTATTGTGCACCTTGTAACAAAATATCTTCCCTCTTCCAGGAGGCCAAATACATTATCAGCCATTCACCATTCATATTGACTTTATATATTAGCACAGTGCCTCTGCTAGCAAGATTAACAGGGACCTCAGCCCAGGAGGATTCAGACTTCCTGCACTGCGTCCAGGCAGGCAAGAGCACGAAGGGGTTTTAGCCTCCCAACTACCTCCAGGGTGCTGCAGTCGTTGCAGACAAAGAGCTGCACACAATTCTCTGAACACAGTTTGTTGGCATCACCAAGGACAGAACCACCCTCGACCTGCTGGCCACACTT
>NW_008594127.1:0-27761 GCF_000691845.1 Merops nubicus | reverse complement strand
CTCGGCCGTGGTGCAAGCCTATCTGCCGCTGCTGGGATTTGTAAAACCTCATCTCAAACCCCAAAAGCTAGGCCTGGCTTGACCAGATCTTGTGGGCTCCTGCTCACTTCCTCTGGTTTCGCAAGAGTGTCGCTTGATGGGTTTCTATGGAATTGCTCCTGATTTACATCAGTGAGGATGTCAGCTGGCCTCAGGAAGCCCTTGATATCACTGGGGCCTTGCCTGCTGATGCAAGAAGCACAGTGTGTTATCTCGCTGAGTGCTTGAAAATCTGAGGTCAGATTTTTTTGGGTGGTATAAATCACTGTTGCTTCACAGACTTCATGAGAGCTCTGATCTCCTTGTCTCCCCCTCCACCCCATCCCCAACCTTCAAGCTAACAACTATTTTTGTGTGGGAAGCAGCAGATATTTTCTTTCAAGAAAGAAGCACTTACAACATCATGCTCTGGTTTTGCTTAATGTACCACCCAAGTTGTGAAACAATCAGAGCATCTTTTATCTGTTTGGCCTTGGTGCAGATTCACTGTCCTCTTACTCAATCTTCCCCCTGCTCCCCACTCCATCTTCTCCTCACCCTTCTGCTAAGAACGGGTGCAGGCGGAGATACTGTGCACTTTCATCTTCTGCTGACATCAGTGGAGAGGGGGAGTGCTCAGCATCCTGCTGGATCAGGCCTTTCTCCTTTGCGTTGCGATTAAATCCTCATGAACTTCAAGGAATGCCTCGCTCAGATCTGATTGTGGGTTTTCTTGGCACTTGCCCACAGCTGTCGCCTGAGGAAGAAGAGAAGCGAAGGATCCGGAGAGAGAGGAACAAGCTGGCAGCTGCTAAGTGTCGTAACAGGCGTCGAGAGCTAACAGAGAAACTCCAGGCGGTACGTGCTCTGCATATATTTCTCCTTCCTTGTCACCCACCCTTTGGACCAGCTCAAAGGGCATTGCTCTCCCTCCGCTAGCATGTTCGAGGAAGATGCTGCAAAACACACGCTGCCTTCCCCTGCTGAGGCTGCCCAGTGGTGTTGCTCGTACATCAGTGCTGGTGAGGGTTTGGACCTGGAGCTCAGGAGCCTTAATTCCTCTCTCTGTCTGACCAAAATGTTCTAGGAGCTCCCTTCTCATCTAGCCTCCAGGCTAGTGTGAGTCTCCCTACCGCTGGTCTCCCAGTATAAGTGGCAATAAAGATGCTGTGTACCTCAAAGGCAGGCGTTCAGGACAAAAGCCCTGAAGACAGTAGGATCATCTGAAAGGAGCAGAAAATGAGGCAGATGTTAGGTGTACCTATCAAAGCTACATCCTTTAGGCTAACCTTTCTTTCTTGGGGGTAACTGGTTTCCTGCACAAACAAAGCACCACAGAGACATTGTGGTCTGGTGCCACAAGGGAAATGACTAGTTTAAGCTGGGGAAGGTAGAGATGAGCACAAGACCTGTGGGATGGGTAAGGGACTGTCTGAAGAGCAGGCAAGGATGGCTTGTGTCGAAAGAGGCTGGAGGGAAGGCTCCAGTGCTCCTGCTCAAGAACCAGCCTAGGGCTGGCTTTATTTGATTATCTCCTTCACAAGTGCAGCAGCAGCAGCAGTGAAAGCACGCCAGTGACATGTGCTGCTGACTCAAATTTGGGAGGTATTCTCCCTGTAGGGGAGGCAGGACACCTATAGGAAGTCATTGTCATGACTAAAGTAATAGAAGTGAGAGGAGTGCAGCGTTGGAGGTCGTATCCTGAAGGACTGAGGGCGAGGTCTTTCTGAAATGGTGAGCTCCTCACACAGGAAGGTACTAATTGCTCACAGATGGACTATGAGCCATCAGTGTGATGTCACCATGGGAAAAGTAAATGTATTAATCCTGGCCTGTATCAAGGGATGATCCAGTGGAGATGAAAGTGTTAGTCCTTTGTGCAAGAGTCAGGCAAGTGTCCAACCAAATCTGGAATATACTCTACAGAGAGAAAGTGGAAATGGTTTAGAGGTTGCTGTACACTAGTTTCTGTCTATGTGAAAAGAATATTATTTACCTAACACAAAAAAAATGATGGGAGGGGATCCGGTTCCTCTCTGCTAAGGTGTCTTGTCAGGCAGACAGCAAGGGAGGAGAATGAAGTCACAGACCAAACAGAGTGGTAGAAGCTGGCCATGAGAAGATTAAGGCGAGCTCATGAGAAGACTATTTATAACCCTTAGATTGGAATAGCCTACTGGTAGACACATGAAACACAAGATGCCTCCTTGGCTCAGGAAGAGTCTGGGGTGTATTTGCCCATGCCAGATGGGAACTGGACCTCATGGCCATGTTCCAGGTGAGGAGCAGTTCCAGAGCCTCTGTTACTTACTTCCTCCCCTTTTGTCTACAGGAAACTGAAGTGCTGGAGGAGGAGAAGTCTGTGCTGCAAAAGGAGATTGCTGAGCTCCAGAAGGAGAAGGAGAAGCTGGAGTTTATGCTGGTGGCTCACAGCCCTGTGTGCAAAATCAGCCCTGAGGAACGTCGGAGCCCACCATCCAGCAGCCTCCAGAGCGTTCGGACTGGAGCAAGCGGAGCGGTGGTGGTGAAGCAGGAGCCTGTGGAGGAAGAAATCCCATCTTCCTCTTTGGTCCTTGACAAAGCCCAGAGATCTGTTATTAAGCCCATCAGCATTGCTGGAGGTTTTTATGGGGAGGAGGCACTCAACACTCCTATTGTGGTGACCTCGACACCAGCCATCACTCCTGGCTCCTCCAGCTTGGTGTTCACCTACCCCAACGTGCTGGATCAGGAGTCTCCTCTCTCCCCATCTGAGTCCTGCTCCAAAGCTCACCGGAGGAGCAGCAGCAGTGGTGACCAGTCCTCGGATTCCTTGAACTCTCCCACCTTGCTGGCCTTGTAATCTCCCTGTGGCCTGTCATTTTGCCAGTGTGTTACATCCCCCTCAGCACCATGGGGGAGACCCCCTCCTTGGGATTAGAGACAGGCACAGGATCGTTCAAGCACAAAGGCAGCAAGAACAAGGATGGGGAAGTGCTGCAGCACTCCAGGAGGGAGAGTCAGGACCAACGCCAGCTCCCTGGAGGCAGGAAATGGCAAGGGTGGGACTGAGATGCCAGGACTGTTTGGAGAGGGTGATGTCCCCTCTGTAGAGACTGCCTATGGAAACCTCTTCACGGCGTCCAGGACTAAAGGCGAGCTGCAGACAGTTGCTAGTCATCCCCTTCCTTTGAATTGATCTGATCAGTTGTGCTCTGTGCTTAGATCATTCTGGTTAGTTGATCTTACAGCTTCTCTCTTTCCCGCTCTCTGTGCTTATCATTTCCAATATTGTCAATCCCATGACATTTCATCCAGTTGCTCTGAACTCTAAAGGCTTGTTAGAATCTTTCCTCTTTGGACAGGCTGTGGGGAACACGCAGAGTTGCCTGGGCAGGAGGGAGGTGGCAGGGAGGTCTGGGAGAGGGGGGACCAAGAGGAGCCCAAGGGCTCAGCAGCGAGGGCAGAGCTTGTAACTCTGGCCTGGGGCACAGAGACAGCAAACCGAGACAGCAGGAGGCTCACACCTTTCTTTTTTAAAATGTAGATGTATTTATCCCCTTGGGCTCCTCAAAAAAACAAGTTAGCATCTCAGGGCCAAAGCAGCATCAGAAAAGCTGCTGGGCTGGAACTTACCAGTGTCTTTGGTAGGGTTTTACCCCAGTTTGGTGGATATCCAATCTGCTGCTTGTTGTTTACTTTTCCTGGGCTGCTCGCTGTCTAGGGAGTACTGCAGCTTCCTCCTCATCAGGGCTCCTGACTCAGAGGCTGATCTCTTCCTGTTAGTAAATCCTCCCCTCTCCTTGGCCATATTTGCAGAACATGCTACTGAAAATAAAGTGGCACCATGTGCCTATAAATCTGGGATAGAGACTGGCAGTGGTGAAAAGGGGTGAAGCTAGCTGGCTGTATCCTTGCTGACTTTTTCATTGTTGGGAGGCAAAGCAGCACGCATCCACCAGTGGACACAAGCGGATGTTGTTGGCTCAGAGATTCCAGTTTCCAGGGTTCAGGGAAGGCTGTGGTCCAACCTCCAGCGCAGCAGAGGCCACAAGGTGCTCCTGACCAGGCAGGAATGGCATGGTTGAAGTAATGACCTGTTTGAACTAGAACAGAGCTTCTGATAACTTCTGGCTACAAGCAACAAATTGACAGCGGAGAAAATGGATTACCATTGTTTGCACCTTGGGTTTTGGCCTCTTTTTTTCTTTCCTTTTTTCTTTTTCCTCTGTTGCAATCGATCTGGTTTTGTTGGGATTGATTGGCCTGTAGACAAAAAACAAATCAGAAGCCTCTTCCTCTAGCTCTGGGTCCTTATCTTCTCCAGCCTGTGGGTTTGGCTGCTACTACTAAGTGCTCACAGAGGGCACAAGCTCTCCAGCACTGATACTCACTACTGAAAACAGCAATGTGTGTAACCTATTCCTACTTGGAGCCAAGCTCAATTCCTGTTCATGTCAAGGCACTGACAAACCATGACCATGTGCACACTAGGATTGCCCAGCTTGCCAGCTAAGCAGTTTAAGGGACAGGTCTTTGTTCCTGCCTGTTGAAGCTGTGGCGGCAGCTATTTATTTTGATGTGAGATTTTCTTGTTGTTTTATTTTAAATTTTTTTTTAAGTCAACTGAAACCAGGGTATTTCTTGGTCAGGCTGGACCTGGAGAAATGTAGTATGACATTATAGGGCTAGTCCTGTGAGATGCTAAACTGCTCCTGCAGTCCTCACTAACTCCACTGGGAATTAATAGGATTCTGTCGTGTGGAGCTGGGGCTTTACTTAGCAGGGCTGGCTTCCCTTCAAACCCTGGCCAATGTCCATTCCTTGAATCATTTGAAAGGGACACTACTTTGGCTCTAAAGATAGGCTTTGCTTTTTTATTATTACTATTATTTTTAAACCTGGGTATTTACCAAACCTGCCAGAAATAGAAAGGTAAGAGTGATCTTTTTGCTTCATAAACCTGGTTGAGATTCAGGCTTTTTCTTTATTGCTTGAACATTTCCATCATTATAGCAGTGCTAGAGACTTCAAATTGAGCTTACACAATAAGTAAATTGGTAAAGGAGTTCTCTTGTCCTTACATGAACATCAGAACTTCCTTTTTAATAAAGTAGACCTTAAACTTCCCATAGTTAGCAAAGAGGATCCTGTTTTCATAGGGGTTTATGTAGATGGTATCACTTTAGGTGGAACTGCTTCTTCACATTTGTCCAGATGCTTGCTTGGCCAGTCTGGATTGAGATCTGAACCAGTTCAATAAAATCTCTCTGCACCTTATTTCCAGACATTTCTGAGCTACTTTTGAGGCCAGCTGAGCAGGATCATTATCTCCTGGGAGACTGGGAGCATTCCTACTAGAGGTTTCAGGAAGTCAGATACCTTCTCAAGCCCAAGTAAGCCTCATTCCTAGGGAAACAACAAAACCCTACCTTTGCTTTAGCTCACTGCCAAGAGGAGCTGCAGCTGGCCCTTGCACACTGTCTGCTGCCTTGTCATTTGCCTTCTCAGAGACAGGACAGTCCTCTTTCCTGTCTTGTGATACTGATGAGAGCCATGTGAAACTGCCCAGAAAAAGAGGATTATTTTCTGCTATCTGGAAAATCCCCAAATACCTCATGCCTGCCCATTTTGTCCCTCAAATCTTTAAGAGGATGTCTGTGTTGGGTTTGCTGGCCCTCCTGCATTTTGTGGATCAGCCTTACTTTAGTTTCTGGCAGGCAGGTACAACTTGAATTCTGCTGCTGTTTTGGTCTAGCCCTGCATTCTTCTTTTCAGGTTTACTGGTGTGCTTTTTGGGAATTGACTGTCTTCCCCACCCCCAAGATGGTATTTTCCACGAGCACCTTCCCTGCCAGTTCCTAGATGTAGTATCTCTATGTTCTGCATGTAATGGGGATGCAGGAGCTCATATAACTAGTATCTGATCAAGAGTTGTTGAAGTCAATAGAAAAAGGCCCAGGGAATTTCACCTATTATTGGGTCAACCCCCTAGTGACTGGCCCAACAAAGCCTCTAATAACATCTTAAATTAATTAGTGCCAAACTGGGAGGAGCAGTAGCAGCTGTATTGAAGGAAACATTCAGCTTCCAGGTGATTTTTGCCATTCTAGCTTTGCCCTCCTTCCCCCTTCCCAGTTGTGGCATTGGCTTCATCCATTCCTTTCCTGTAAGTGTGGAGACTGGGTAAGTCTCAAACTGCTTGTGGTATGATGGGACTTGGGACCAACGTGCTGGGGACAATAGCTCTCTGTTGTGTTTTTATAATTATTATTTAAATGATCTATTTAGTTAATCTGAACCTTTAATTTTGCTGCTTACTGTATGTAGGATCCACCTGGCCTTCATCCTAAATGAAAAGGAAAAAAAAAAAAAACCAAAATGAAAACAAACCTTAGACACCTCCCTCCTCCCTGGTATCTTATTATTTATTGGCAGGCAGCCATCTTGTGCCTGCTCCAGCAGATCTGCCCAACAGTAATTTAACATCCTCCCAACTTACATTCCTGGTGTTTGGTTGTTGCTTCTTTTTTATTATTATTTTTATTTTGTTTTTGTTGGGTTGGTATTTTTTAATTCTAAAACATACTTCTGAAATGTAAGAAATGGTATCATGACACGAGTTCATTTTCATTAGGAAGGCCAAGTCAAACATTTTAAGAGGTGGGGGGAACAATCTACATTTTATTTCTTATTTATTTATCATGTTTACATCTTTTTTTTTTTCTGTTCAAGACTTGGATATAATAAAGAAAGCATTAAAAATATTCCAATTTTCTTCTTTTTTTAGGCTAATAATTTTTTTTTTCAGTTCTTTAAATAAAAGATTCTGGGTTTTGTTGTTGTCTGTATAAAATGTAAAAAGATATGTTTCTAAAGATGCATTATCATTCCTCTGTGAACAGTAGGTGGAGTCGAGGACAAATCTCAGAATACAAGATAATAATAAAATCCCATCCTCTTTTACTTAATTGTTGCCCTCCTATCCTGTATGATTAAAGGGTTATTCCACTTTCTTGTTTGTGATTACTTGATATTAAAACCATATTAAAATGTGTAGAAAATAGGTATCCAATTGTTTTTGCTCAGTGCGAGGATAAACTGTTGTATATATCTCAATATACTGTGTAGTTCAAAGTAACATCAGTAAGGGATAGTGCATCTTTATTAGAGCGGTAAGTTACTAGTGTCACTAAAGTCTACTTTAAGATCCTTGGGTACAGAAAGGGCCTGATTCTGATTCCCCTCTCCTGAGAGCAAACTGAAAGCCTCAGTAGCATTTCTCTGCTGCAAAGCAGGTGCTGGAGGTGGAATCAAGCCTGAGTGACTCATAGGCGACCATGAGGATTATTGAGGGTTTGGGGGCACCATTATCTTTTTTTTTTTTTTTTTTCAAAAATTTTTAGTTTTGGTTTTTTTTTTTTTTTTTTTTTTTATTTTTTTTTTCCTGTGGTGAAATAGTTTCTGCCAAGGAGGTTCTTAAAGGTGACTGCTGAATTGGGACCCTTCTTTGCTCGTCGTGATCTTGATATTGTTCTTGCAGTCCTGGAGAATATCAGCTCTAAGACATTCTCTGTGGTGTTGTCTTTTTTCTGTTCTTGTTATTTTACTGAATTACAGGCCTACAGTATTTGCACTAAAACAAAAAGCTTGTTAGAGAAAGCTTGCTGCTATGAAAGAAAGAACATATTAAAATGGTTTTGCTTTTAAAATTTTAACTGAGTAGCATTTTCTAGAATAAAATCGATTTAGACTGAAAAGGAAAAAAAAAAAGACTTCTTTTTTTCCTCTGCACCTTCCTCTTTTCCTCCCACTCCTTGGTGGTGTGATGTTTCCCCCTTCTCCTTTGGTGCTCAGTTGTAATGATTGGCTGTATTGTTGACTATGCTGCTGAGAGTTATGACACTTGTAAATCTTGTTTTAATGACATTGTGGACACTTTTGTATAGCAAGAGCTAACTGGAGTTCTTCTCTCTCTGTTAATTGAAGTCATTAAAAAGCTCCCTTTGCCATGAACAATTAAAAGCTCGCATGTTCCTTCAATATGAACGAATGGGTACAGCATTGCCAGGTGCCTGGTTGTAGCACATTTCAAGGGCTTCTTTTATTAGAGCAGCTGCAATCCAGACAGCTGTTAACTGCAACAATGGTAAATGGGACAGAGGCTAGCAGAGCAGACCACCTGGGCTAAAAGGCAAATAATGCATTAATCCTTTCATCTTGGCTTCAGAAAGGAAGAGATAGAGACAGAAAATGTGTGCTAAGGTGACTTTTTTTTTTTTTCCCCCCCTTAATCCACCTCCTTGGCCAGAAGGACTCAAAGCTTCTGCTCTCAGACAGGAGCTGGAGAGCATGGTTGCTTCACTGGCCATAAGGGGAAGGTTAAAATGGGATTCCCTTGCTCACCTCGGAAAAGCTGCAGTCTCTGGAGTGGAAGGAACCCAGATGCACCAGATTAGTAGTCGAGGATGTCATAGCCAAGTTAAAAAAGAAACATTGGTGGGGAGGAGATGTTAGGTGAGTCATGGCTAACCAAGCTGGCACAAGGCCGAGCTGGTCCTTACTCATAGGTTTCCTTAGGAGTAATGTCTGCTTTGGCTTCCTGCTGGTCCCTGTCCATTTTTTTTTTTGTTGTTTTTTTTTTTCCCCTTTCTTTTTTAAAAAAATTATTTGTTTTTTTTTTTTTTCCCCTTTCTTTTTTAAAAAAATTATTTGTTTTTTTTTTTTTTCCCCTTTCTTTTTCAAAAACATTATTTATTTATTTCTCTTTTTTTTTTTTTAATTTTAACACCTGTGTTCTCACAGTGCCATGGGGAAGAAGATCAGAGATGTTGGAGTAAGTTGTGTGGCTGAAGTATGAAAATATTTGTGAAGTTAAGGGGAATGCTGACAGTATCAGTTACCAGAGCAGGGAACACATGCACGTGCCTGTGTGAAGTGAGCTCAGCGGTCAGGAATCTGTGTTGTAGGAAAGATGACATGAAGTCAACATAGGAGGGTTTGGTCTGTAGAGCTGGAGCCAGCCTTAGGGTGCCCCATGGGGTCAAGGATGACACAGAGGGTGAGGAGGAGCCTTTGGAAGGCTTTTTCTAAGTGCATTCATCCTGATGGGGCTAGAGGAAAAAGAAGTTATTCTGGAGGGGCATGACAATTATAAGCAAATATGTCAAAGGACCCAAGAGCATAATCTCTTAATATCTATCTCCACAGGGCTTGGGCATGGGGGAGTCCCCATCTGATCTCATACTGTGCACAAGTTTTCTCTAAGGGGAGTGCCTCCAGGATTTCCTGCCTCACAAAGGGCTTTCCTGGTAGACCATGGCACAGAGGCATCCAGCCTTGACTTTGTCAAACCAGCTCCTTTGGCAGTATATCCCCCCTCCGCCCCCTCCCAAAATAAATAAATAAAAAAAGACTAACAGGAGAGTATGTTCTTGGTTGCCTCCTGCCAACCTGACGTGTTCCCCAAACTCCTGTTTGCTGACAGCACCCTTCAAAAAGGTTTGATGTTGCCTGTCTGCAAATGCTGGTTGTGAGGCTGGGCCTGCCACCTGATTTCCTCCCAGCGCTGGCTGGTTGAGGCTGCCTTTTATCATCATTAGCTCACAGATGTTGGAATGTCCACAGCAGTTACTATAATTTGGTTTTGAAGGATGAAACAACACAGCAGAACAAACTGTTTTCCACCAGTCTTCTAGCTGTGGGAGGCCAAATTCTACCACATTGACGTGGAAATTGTGTTTTTCCCGACATTCTCATCTTGGTTTAGATCTCCACTTCACATAGGGAATTTCCCCTCCTTCTGAAACAGGCTCACCCTCCCTCCACCCTTCGATGCCCAGATCTTGTGCAAGCGAGGGATGTGTGTGCTACCATGGGGTGGACAGAGTTGCACTGGAAGAGAGATCGTCCATTCCTTTTGTAAAGAAAGGATGTGAGGGGCATCTGCGCCCAAAGCACTGTCCTCAGGATCAGCATGCATCCCAGTGATGTCTTCAGTGGGTGCAAGAAGAGGGTCCTCTGTCTCTTTTTACCTGTCCCTTCCCACGAGATGAGACTCATCTCTGGACTTTCCTCATGGTCACGTTTCTTAGCAAAGTACCAAGAACTGGGTCATCTCTCTCGACAGCAAGTGCTTGGTCACCTTATATAAATCCAGTGGAGGGGAGACCCTAACTGGGGCAGAGCTTTTGTGGCAAGAAAAAGCCCAGAGATCTGATCTGAACAGATCATGCCAGAGATGGCAAGTTGTCAGATGAAGGCTTTTGGTGATTATTTTTTTCTTTTTAAATCTTCTTTTGATTTGGTCTAGAATCTGCAGGACCAGCTACTGGAACACTGCAGAAATTCTGCAGCCAGTGGAAAGAATAAGCATGTGCTAAACCTGAAGAAAGCTTAATGGCAAGCAGAGCTGCAGTGGGAGTGTGGGGGAAAAGAGAGCATCCAGAATGCTGGTTTGAAGTGATGTTTCCACTGTCATGTGGGAAGGATGCGACAGAGGAAAAGTGTGACACAGTTGTTGCATCAGATGCCCCAAAGTGGAATAAATGATGCATTTTTTTAAAAAAGCACACCACCTTACGGTCCTACTCCTGCTGAGGACTAGGACCTGATCGCCCTGAAGTTTAATGTCATCATAACATGCTCTTGAATTCAGTTGCAAGAATCCAGTGTTTTCTGCTCTGTCTCACCTGGCACAAGGGAGGTGCCCGTGCAGCATTGCTTGGGCACCATCAGTGTAAGGAGTGACAGAGAGGGGTTATCAGTGTGGGTGGGAGTTGTTTGCTGACGTTTAAAAAAAGGTTTTCCATGCGTGTTCCAGTAAGGTGAGATCCAAAACACCTCAGGAAGATTTTTCTTGATGAAGACCAGGCAAGGCTGGGAAGAGAGGCCATGAGAGCTGGGATTATTTGGCTTTGAGAAAAGAAGCCACAGGGGGGTGGGTGTAGAGAGCAATGGACGCGCGGCCACAGACTCCTCCCCGTAGTACTAAGTGGTGGGATGAGAGACAATGGTCACAATTTGCAATAGAGGACAGGAAAAGAACCTCTTCACTGTGAACGTGGTCAAATACTGGCATAGGTTGCCCAAGGAGGTTTGTGGAGTCTCCATCCTTGAAGATTTTCAAAACCTGACTGGACATAGCTCTGAGCAATCTGTTCTGACCCTGCTTGAACAGAGAGGTGGACTTGACACTCTCCAGTGGTGCCTATCCACCTCAGCCAAAAGTGTTTCTGCTTCTGATTCCACATAGTCCAGTAGGACTACATTGCAAGCACATGTATTTCTCCCTTGTGGTGCTATCTCATTTGAACTCCAGAATTCCTGTGCTAAATATCAGCATTTTCGATGCTGG
Source organism: Merops nubicus (assembly GCF_000691845.1). Lineage (NCBI taxonomy): Eukaryota > Metazoa > Chordata > Aves > Coraciiformes > Meropidae > Merops > Merops nubicus. The sequence goes on along the minus strand of NW_008594127.1, from coordinate 16,408 downwards.
CTATGTGAGGTCAAACAGATAAGGACTAATCTGGGAGGAGGATATCATGGCAGACAGGAATGTAAACTGTTCAGCCCGCCACAGCGTAAGTCTCAGATTTCCCTTTTAATTTTGCATGCTCCATTCCACAGACTGTCGTGAGGGAAGAGAAGGAGACAGGCCTTACATGGCCGTAATCTGGAGCCTACAGCCCACAAATGACTGTACAACTCTGCAAGTTCACAGGCAGTGCCAGGAACTACTGCCTACTTGCTTTTCGCAGGCTCTCCTACCATTTCTCCTCCCTCAGGCAGAAGCTATTTTTCAAGTTCCCTGGAAATGCAAATATGCATCTACAGCCAGTGATCCTTGGTAAGCTCATGGCTCAGGCACAGTCCATCAGCTGAGTACAGATGCTCCTCTTGGCCACTCACTCCCTTTCTGTAACCCTAATTGGGCTCCCAGACTCGGGCAAGTTCATCAGTGGCTCCCAAGGATGACACACACACATGCTGGCAATTGCTGAGAAAAGCGACCACAGCAGGAGATGATGCTGGTTTGGGGCAAAGGGAAAAAATAGGTCAGTTCTTTCACTTTGGGTAGCTCCAGTTATTCAAGCACTGGATGCTCTAATTCACCTGATTTCTATTTCAGTTTCTTACATCATATTACTACTCTGAAGTGTACTTAACTTAGTTTTGAAACTGTTTATCTCATGTTAATGAGGGTAGAGCAGCAGACACCAGCCTGTGGGTTTAAAAGAGAAGTTACATGCCAGAGGCCCATGAATGTCTCCAGTAATCTCAGGGGAACGGTGAGCTCGTGATCCCTCCATACCTAAGCCCACCTTAGGATCTAGCTGGGCACAGCCCTGCTCCAACCCCTCAAAGCCAGAGCTTAGGGCAGCACAGCAGCACCAGAGCCTCACACAGCAGGAGTCAGTCACTGCAGCCTTCATCCCAGACTGATGCCAACTTGGAGAGCTGCAACCCTCTGCTCCACTCCTGCTGCTGCAGGCCATGGGGGTGATGGGAGATGTTAGCCTTTCTAGCCTCCAACTGAACAGTGTGTTTATGAGCCACAAGGACTGTGATTGTATCTCCACTCTGAGCAATGTTCTGAGTCCATACAGGTATCTAATTACCTTCTTCACTTCTGGCAGCTGAGGAAGATCTCTCTGTGACATTGCCTGTGGTGAAAAGGAGGGAATAGGAAGGAAAGGAGAGTGAAGTCTTCAAAACATCAGCTTCTGGTGCTTCCTTTAACCTTGTGCATGTTCTTCTGTCAGCACCTGTAGCTGGGATGGGTGCTCATCTTGGAGTGATGCTCTTACTTTCCCCTGCTCTTGTTGTCCTTGTAGAAGTGGGGGGTTTGCTGGAACCATAGTCATGCCCTGGCCAGGCCATCCCCAGGCAGCTGCGAGGAGCAACGTTGTGCTGTGGTGGCACAGAGCAGAAGGAGCTGTCTTGGCAACTTGAGACAAAAAGCACCTTGACTGTAGGAGGTCCCTAATTGTGTGGACATGCCTATCCTAGGGGCTTGGAAGAAGGACGCTCCTGGGGAATTGCTCTTAAGAGTATGGTTGGCTGCCTTGGCTGGGTGGATCTATCCTCCACCCCTGGTGACCATCTGCTCCCTGTTTTAGTTCTATTTTCTCACTTGGCTCCATCTTTTAATTTCCCTGTACAGCTGCTGCCATCGCTCCATTCCACAGGACCAGTGGCTGCTCCACAAGCATGATTCTGGTGGTGAGGCAGGAGGAAGAGTGTTTCCACCAAAGGGCTGTAGGAAGGGTTGAATGCTGTGACCTGGTGCCACAAGGAAGAAAGCCATTACTAATCTCTACCATACAGTGGCTCCGCCTGCCCAGCAGATCAATGGCGCCATCTCGGCCCCATTATGTTGACTCTGAATCAGTGAGGAACGCCAAGGAGCTGGGAGGAGAGGGCTCCTCCCTCTGTGGGGTACTGCTGCCTGCCTGGGACAGTCAGGTCCTCCTTTCCTCTCCCTTCATTTTGGAAGAGGTGGTGAAGTGCTCCAGAGCGCTTATGCCTGCAGGCCAACTCAGACCCTAGAGGAGGACAGGCAGGGCAGAGGCCCAGCTGGGAAGCACGCCAGGCTTGCCAGCCCCAGGAGCGTGGGGCGGGCATGGGTGCCATGCACCCTTCCCGCTGGGGCCAACCAGTTCTGCTGGCAGGTAGAAGCAGGGGTGGATCTTGAAGCCATTTCCAGGGAGAAGGCTGGTGTTGGGGAAAGCGGGGAGGCTGCAGCTGCCTCCTTGGCCCCACATTCACATAAGTTTGGGAGTCCAGCATTTAGAAAAGGGTCCTGGTGAGATCTTGCCCATCCATCCCCACGCTGCTCGCAAAGACGAAGGGAGACAGCTTTTCAGACTATACCATTTAAGGAGTTCCTCAGTGTAGTGAACCTCAGTTGACCTCAGGGTATACTGAGTTTCCAGCTCAGCAGAGCAGCGTTTCAGTTGAAAGCACACCACCCAAAACTTCCCTCCTTGTGTCTGGGGGAAGGGGGGGGCTGCAGAAGGGTGGGCAGCAAGCAACAGTGCACAGAATCAAGGCAACGTTGCGTAGCCAGGTCCCTTCCTAGGAAGGATGTTGCAGACCAACAGGACCAGCTTGAATGTGAAACAGCTTCAGCAGCTTTTGGCAGGCGCTGAGGCGGGGGGATGGGAGGGCGCCAGGCCCGTAGCACCGCTGGGTGCTGCAAGTCGGGACGCAGGAGCGTCGCCCCAGCAATGCAGTGTTTACAAAGGTGAAAAACATTAATAACACACACTATGCTCCTCCTGTTGTTTCAACAAGATCAAGGTGTGTTCAGGAGAGCGTGTGTGTGTGTATACATGTGCATGCACACGCACTCACTGCGGCTGGCGTGGGATACTGCTCGGCGCAGGATTATTCCAGCCAGGCTGCAGTCAATACTGACAAATACAGTATACGTCCTGTCTTGCCCACAGCAGCAAGGGAATTGAGGCAGGCACGACGCTTTCCTCCCTCTTGTAAAAAAAAAATGAGGTGTTTTCAGCAGCATGGGGAGCTTGGGTCCCAACCATCTTGGGTCACAACAGTCCATGGTCTTGCTGCTGCACCGAGTGAGTTCAGCGGGCAGTGACTCCCAGCCAGGTGACTTCCTCACTGCCAGTTCCCTCCCCTGTGCTGTGCCCGGTCAGCGTGCTGCACGAGACAGGGGTTCAGTGTAGAGTGTTTAAAAAAAAATAGCATGTGAGATCATATAATTAAAGATGGTATCAGAATGTCTAATTAGGATGACTGAGAGAACTTGGCTGGGAGACGCAGCCAAGAGCTGAGTTAGTGTGTTTGCCAGTCCAAAGCTCCTTAACAGTAATTAATCCTTAAATGTCCAATTGTTCAGAGTTCAAGGAAACACCTCCTACTACTGTACTTTGTGTTCCTGTTAAGCAAGGAGACACAGCAGGGCGTGTGCCCTTATTCTGTAAGAGCGACACGCCTAGGGGTGTTGTTAGGAACTAGACCGAAGGTTGAATATAATTATTAACTACCTAAGAGTTCCCAGCATTGCACAATTACCCAGGCTGCCTTGCAGCTGTGCACTCGCCCGTTTTTTGTTGGTTGGGTTTTTTTGTTGCTTTTTTTTCGGTTTTGGCTGGTGTGTTTTTTTTCTTTTTTAATGGAAATGCCAAGCTTGAGTGGTGCATATGTACAAATTACGCCAAAGTGTCATCTGCTTCCCTTCCAGCGTTCTTCATGCCACGAAGCTGGAATGCATTAGCAGAGGGGGCCGGGGGGATTGTATGTATGTACCTATTTAAGTCCCCTATGAAAGTCGGTGCTCTTCGCTGAAACTCAATAGGCTTATTTACATCAGTTGCAAATTTGACCCAGAGATTTTTCCTTTGTTTTGATGCTGTCAGTGACTCTTGCATTAACATAAAAGCCTTGGCTATTTACTCCTGTGGGGTTTTTCATTCTGTTTGCGTTTTTGAGGTGGGTTGTGTCGGGTTTTTTCCTTTGTTGATAGTAACAGGGGAAAACTTGAAGGAAAGAAACGTAGGTTTGACACTAGGGGAATCGAACTGCTTGTCCTGCTACAGGTCTTCTTCCATCGTTGGACCTTGTCTGGTCAGTCACTGGGGTGGTGGGAAGGGGTGCTCGTGTCTGGGCAGCTTGTGCTGTCTGCTGTAGGCAGGTGGGTTTGCGGAGCAGCGTTGCTGCTGGTGGTGCATTCAGGAAAGCCCAGCTCAGCAGCAGCATCACCTACCACTTGCAGACAGGAGGGAGTTACGTGTCATTTCCTCAGATGCATCATCATATTTTAAGTCGCGTTTCTGTGTTTTTATCCTCTCCTGTCTTTTTTTAATTGACCCTTTCTGGCGGGCGTGGCGAGGGCCCGGCTGGGAGCTGGCTGGCCAAAGTCGCTTCTGCAGGGGATCATTAACTCGGGCGTCAGCCCAGGCCATTTAGTGTTTATAAAACTCTGACAATTAAACGCAGTTGCAGCCATGAAATGCTATAATTGGAAAGCAGACTGTGACAATGTCCACCGAGAAGGACCGGCTCCCCAGCGTTGAGGTGGACTGGGTGGGCAGGGCCACGCCGTCCCACCAGCCTGGCTGGGCCTGGCCAGGGTCACACCATGCTAACACCCTCCCCCTGCCAGGCTGCCATTTTGGGAGGGTGAAGGGACTGGCTTTGTGCCGTGGCTGCTGCCTGGACTTTGGAAAGAGCCATTAACGAGGCCCAGGAGCCCAGTCAGGCTTTGGGGTCGCAGCCAGAGGGGAGCAGGGTGGTTGGGGCTTTTCTTAGTCCTGCAACCTGGCCTCCACTCTTCACCAGTTCTGGATACCACAGTACCAAACACTGTTGATGCTTGTTCCCCACCAGTGATTGAATGGCCACAGGGAGCTGCGCCAGGCAGCTGCTGAACTTGCTCCCAACCAGATCTATGTCTTCCATAAAGTCTGGCGAGTGGGGAAGATGCCAAGTACCAGACTGGGATCGCCACAGCCCTGCTCCATGCTCTGCAACTGACTCACTGTTTCACCATGAGCACATAACTTCACCTTCTTGTGACTCAGAATTTTCATCTATCAATTAGGGATTTATGAGGTTTAATTAAGGTCTCTGAAGCCCTTTGAGATCCTTGCTTGAAAGATGCTGTGCAGGCATAAAGTGGTGTACGCAATGAAGAAAACAAGAGAAATTAAAAGCTCCAGACGAGAGAGAAGAGAGAGCAGGTTTCCCATTGCTTGGTCTCCCAATTACATGCTCCTTGTTTGGATGGCAACCTCACTTTAACCTATGGACAAACGAACTTGTTCACCCCTTCTTGCAGCAGACAGGCGATGACGTGCAGCAGTGTCTTACTCATTAGTTACCCTTCAGTCATCTTTCCCGAAGTATGTGCAAACGGGGAAGGGGGATGGGAGCAAGGGCGGGCGAGGAGTATGAATTCCAGAGAAAAGGGAAGTATCAGAAAGCAAGCTAGGATGTGCAAAGGCCTTTTATCGCCGCTGCTGAGCTCTGGCTCTGCATAGTAACAAACAGGAATAGATCTCATCTGTCCCTAGAGGTACGTGCCCAGGAGCAGGGAAGAGCTGATGAGTTACAGCACAGAGGAAGCAAGAGAGTCTTCTATTGCAGTATTAGAGAGGTGGTAGACTCAACTTGAAAAAGTCTGAGGAAAGTGTTTGAACCTAGCTAGAGTGAAATGTTTTTAATTTTTTTTTTTTTAAGGTTAAGGCCCTGGTGGCAGAAGTCATTAAACGCACAGTTTGAAGATCATGTTTAAATTTAAGGATGTGCTTAAGGCCTTCATTGAATGGCGATGTACCCAAATTTGTTTGGGCATTTGGTGAAAAGCAGCTCTAAAGGGTGAAAATATTACAGCAACTGTGAGACTAGCTGGACCACGAAGGTCCCCAGGAGCCATGGAAAGCAGTAATAAGTGAACAACCTTGCCATACTATTCATAAGGTCAGATTGACCTAAGGGAGGAATAGGCAAAAGGGAAGCTCCATCTCCAATCTTTATTTTCTCCTTTGCTTGTTGTACAAACAACCCTGTGGAAGCTGGCTGCAGTAGGTGTGGCCTGTGTATGCACTCCTGGGTGTGCCACTTTGTTGTGTTAAAAGGACCATTCTTCACCTGAAAGCAAGTTTCCAGGTTGTCCCTGACAGTCACATCAAAACTCGTGACCCCTCCCATCCCCCACATGCATGCCTTACTGCTTATGTAAGGAAAACTGAGATGCCTGTTGAGATGAAACCCAAACTAGCCCTAGGCTTGGTGTCTGTTTTTGTTCCACGATGATCTGGGATCCCTCTGCGTATCTTTCTTCTGAGCTGCCGGGGCAAACAGGCACACGATGATTGCTGCTGGCTTGAACAGCTCCCTGCGTTCCTCTGGTGGCCATCCTCACCCTCCTCCTCTCTCCTCGAAAGAGAGTCTATCTCCCTCTCCATCCATCTTTCCTCTGGGTTTCTTAAGCTTCCTGTTGGGCTGGCTGGCCTGCTCTAAACTCCGTCTTTCTGAAAGTGCTGGTGCTCTAAATTTGGCAAAATGTTTATTATCAGTAAGCACTTCTTTGGGATAAAGCACAATAGTGGCCCTCTGTGACATGCCTGTGACAACCCATTACCATACCCCAGAAGAAACGTTTGGTTCTGTTGCAACAGCAGCATACCGTTGACTCATTGTATGATCCACTCTAATTCCTCCAGATCTTTTTGTATAGTACTGCTGCTTAACCAATTATTTCAAGTCGTTCATTTGTGCACTTAATTTCTCCTTCCCAATCATAGTACTTTGCTGTGTTTTTATTGAATTTTATCCAGTTGATTCCAAGCAGCTTTTGCAATTTATTGAGATCACTTGAAATAATAACGTGCAGATTAATTGTTCAGAAAATCCGATGCACAGGCCCATGCCTGCACCCGTAGCTGGTTCCAGAGCCCAGCCTTTCTGTCTTAAAAATAAAGGCCTCTAGCACTTGATGGCATTCTTGCAATCTTCAGCTGAAATGTCAGGATGAAGCCTGGCAAAGCTGTGAATTTTGGAAGGTTTTTTCAATGGGAATATGGAATAAGAGCATCTGTTCAGCTGGCAGTGGCTTTTGGTCTCTGATCATCTAGTGTTGGTTTGAATCACTGATATTTCTGTATTATTACTGGTCTTCAAAGGGGGCAGCTGGTGAAAATATGCAACCTCGAAATCAGTTTCTGACTGTAAGGGAGGAGATGGTGCTACTGCTGTGTGGTTGTACACCTGAACAACCACAGGTCTCATCAAGAATACCCTCGCCTGGGCTCCCGCTCCTAAGGACTGGAGGAGATACAGCTCCACTGCCATCACATTTTTTCTCCACTCACAGCTAAGAGGTCTGGATACACGTTGTGTTCAGGAGCGAAAATGTAGGAATTTGGTGTCCTCTGGTGGCAACTGTGAAAGATACAGCTGGCAAAAGCAAGCGTGACCCTCCAAAGGCAAACTGTCATTCAGGCCAACTGGCCATGTGCTCCAGGCAGAGCAGTGATAGTCCCTTCCGCCCTGCACGGTAAATATTTCTAGTCCAGTCTGGCTTCTATAGTTTCTGTATGCTCACCCCACCTATTTATTTTATGCCTGGGTAGCTGCTCCCCTTTCTGGCGTGCTGAGGTGTGTGTGACTTTGGGTTAAAGATTGATTCGATGGTGTTTGCTTGTTGTTCCCCTGTGATTTCTATGCCTCGCAAAAGCAAATTTAGCTTCTGTAAGCACCTCTTCACAGTTAGTGAAGCTGGCTTTAGCTGCTTGTCCTTGTGTGGTCCCTTAGTAAAATCATAGAATCATAGAATCCTTTAGGTTGGAAGGGACCTCCAAGATCATCAAGTCCAACCACTGAGCCACCAGGGCTCCAAAGTCCTCTGCCAAAACAGATCAAAATGACTGTAGCTGTGTCCAAAGGCCTTTTAACCCACTTCTCTAAGCACTGCATCTGTTATCCTCAGCTTGCCCTTGTGTGGTTCCACTCACCAGGTGAAAGAACTGGTGAGCAAGAAGACACAGAGCACCTGGACAGCCCATGTTTGGCTCTTTTAGCCACAGAACAGGTGAGAGCAGCTCAGAGCATTGCATAGATGGTGAACTCTACAGTGGGAGGATGTGTTTGCCACAGCTTGCAGTGTGTTAAGTATGTAAAGGGAGCACGCTGAGCCATTAACTTCTGGCTCCAGGTGCTTCTGCTGGACGTGGACAAAAACTGATCAACCTCGAGAACCTTGGAGTGTAAAGATCTGCAAGTGTTGAGTGCAACTGCAGCCAGAAGAGTCAAATGGCCTCATCCCTTATGAGAAAAAGCAGCTTTACCTCTTCTCCTCATCTTGTCCACTATGCTGCCACTTGGTAGTCTTCTCTTTTTCAAGGGCAGCACAAGCATTAACGATGCAAAAGAAATATAGCACAGCTGGGGCTGGCTCACTGAGGTCAAAGAAATATGTTTTCTGACATGTTGAGGCAGGCTGAGAAACAAACCTCTTTGGGGGAGTCAGGTAAACAGAGGAGTTTTGGGGTGTGGGTAGATGGATTAACAAGTCTAGGACACTGCGGCACCTAGACAGGGTGACCTCACTGAGTTTGTGTGTTGTACCTTCATGTGGGAAGAGCTTCAGAGAGAATGGGAGTCAGGAGCTTCCCCCACAGTTGCTGCAATTACAGCACTGGCTGAAAACAGAGACCCTTTGTGGCGTGAATAAAAACAGTAAAAAGCTGGCACTGCTTTGGGAATTTTATAACTTAATGGAAAAGAACGGGAGAAGGGGAATATTTGTGTTTCCACTTTACAGAGGACCACAGTGCTTTCAGACTTGAGCTTCAGTTCAGAGAGGTATTTATTTAAGGTGCCTGATTTCCCTGGAAATCTTTGAGAATTAGGTACTTTGGATGTATGAATTGGGTACTGGATGGATGGATGGATGGATGGATCAATGAACTTCCCCAAAGACTCCGAGGAAGAGAACATACATTTTCTGGTCCCCACTCTAAAACGCCATGGCTGTCTATCAGAGGCAGACAGACTGCTTCCCTTTGCTATCTGCCTTCCTGCCAGTGCCACTCTCTCAAGGCTGGGGTAGTGCTGGTGGCCTCTCCCAAGACTGTGGCTGTAAACAGGACTCTGCAGAAGTGAGCACTATCCTCTGATCTGATAACTGAGGGGTCAGCTGAAGATGAGGCCATGGGGAGAATCTGGTCCCCAGCTCCATCCTGCTTACAGACTCAAACAAATCCTTACGCTATAGAAAAATTGGTAAAGAACCTTGAGCAGAGGACCTTTAGATCTTGACTTCTGCTGTTCTCTGGGTGTTCAGAGCCTTCAGCTGGCCTACTGAAGGGCAATGACTAGCAGAAGGACCCCTCCCTCCCTTCCTTCCTACAGCCCCAGTGCTCCTGCCCTGTGGAGCAGGGAGGATTTCAGTCTATGGCATGGTCTGCAGCTCACCTATATCAAAGGCCTGGAAGCTGCTAGAAAAGCCAGTGAGAAGCTGTTCCAGCTTTTTCTGCAAGGGTACACTGTGGTTTCATGACTGGTGATGGGGCATGGGGGATGTGTGCCAGTTGTACAAACTACAAAGCCAGGCTGGGGTACCACCAGTCTCCCAGCAGCACCGAGCACAGGCTGTAGAGACAGGCTCTGTGCTCTACTTTGGTGCTAGCCTCAGGTCAGTGGCTAAAGGACTTGTGCCCTTGCCAAGCAATCAAGAAATCTGTGTAGGAGGTAGTGCCTTCTGCAGCCAGGCACAAGTAAGAAATTTTGAGTTCCATTCATTTATTAATGTTAGCTCTGAGGTTTCATTATAGTATTGCTGCTTTCATCTGCTGTTGGGTGTTTGTAGGAGGCTGCTCATCCAAAACACAGGTATAACTTCAGCAGTAACTTTGGTTATTTACTGGTTTACCACCACAGCTCAGGTCTCTGTAGTAGCTCTGCCAATCCCAGATACCCAAGTGAAGAGTTCAGTGCTCCAGCCATGTGCTGAGCTTAGAAAACCTTTAAAGGAGTGTATCTGAGACGTTGTATTTGCATTTGTTTTTACAAGTATTTCTGAAATCCTTTTTAGAAACAGTGTAGTTCATCCTCACCTGCAGCTCCAGAAGCTTGTGTTTTTGTTTTTTTAAGGAGGGCACTAAGTATTACAGGGCTTTTTGCTCACCTTCAGGAACCAGAACTCCTGCCCAAAACGGCTAAATTAACGTTTGCTTTCTTCTCCTCCTTTGAGTACTTGCATGCTTTCCAGCAGGTGGTAGCAGCCTCCTTTAAGCTGGGCAGCTCTCCTGCCTGCTGCTGCAGAATTGCTGCCCTCTGATTCATGTCCCTGGCTGCCCTTGGCCTCACTTCATCTCCTCACCCTCCACTGCATGCCTGAGCTCTCCTGTGGAGGCAGACCTGCTGTTTAGGTCCAGAGTGTGCACCGAATTTACCAGCAACGTGAAGCTCAGCAGCAGGAGGTAATGACCCAACGTTGTGAGGAAACACGAAATACCTCACTGTTGCGTGTGGTGATTTGCTCCTAATGGTTCCACAATGCTGTCAGGAGGGTCTTGTAGATGGAACAATTCAGAGATATGCTTCCTAAATATAAAATTCAATATCAATAAGGCTTTGTGTGGGCAGTAGGATTAGCTGTAGCACTGCCAAGTCACAGACAGGCTGCATCTTCAAATGAAGCAGAGAATTGGTTTGCTTTGTATTTCCACAAGTCCTCTGCTGTGCTGGTGTAATGTGGTCGTTTTGTGGATGCAATTATATTATCTTCTGATATATGGCCTCTGCTTGTTAGCAGCTGAGTGACCTACTTCTCTAACCCTCAGTAAAAGTTTGGGTTTACAGTGACGCACATTTTGGGTTTAATTATGAGTGGTTGAGTCCTGTTTTTTCTTTTTTTGTGTCTGGGTTTTGGGGTTTTGTTTGTTTTCAATGTGCAGCCATAAATTCATTATCTGTATTTTAAAACTCTGGACCTAGAGGTGAGGCCCTAGATAAGCTGTCAGAATTTCTGGGTTTCAGTGTTCTGTACAAGTAAAAGGAAAGAGCTCTGTTTAAGTGAGCACATAAGGAAAAACTTAAAAGACAAGGTACAAAAATCCCTTGGCTTTCCTAGTTATAGCTCCCATACCAGGCAGGAGAGGTGAATTGCTAGGTGTATTATAAGCCACTTAAAAAAGTAGCAATGGGCCAAAAAGTTTGGCTAATATGCTGTAGTACATACATTTGTGTATCTGTTTGGCTGTTGCTTACTTTAAAGCTGTAAACTGGGACCTGACTTTTGGCTTTGTGGTTGTTTTGCACTGTTTGGCCTAGATATGAGAAACAGGTCCTTTGTTTGAGAACTTAACAAGGCAAAAAGTTTCTGTTTTTCACCACCAACTCCCAAAATCTTCTGTGCAAGTTGTGTGAGTCTTCTTGTCACCTGCCCTGGATAGAGCAGGCTGAAAACACAATTCAGGCAGGGTTAACTATGACATCCAGCTACCTCCTTATCCCACCTGAGCAGCACCAGGCACTTTAGGGAAGACATAAGATGTTCTGTCCTGATCATTAGATAATTAGCTACATGGCTGCAGGTCCCTAGGGTATTCCAAAATACCATCAGCTGAGGGTTGGCTCATGGTCTGGAGCTCTCTGTGCCATCTGTAGCTGCATCTAGCTTTGCCCTTGCAGTACTGCAAAAGTCTCTGACACCTTGTACATCTAAGAAAAAATTCTCTCTTCCCCCTTTGGCAAACTTCTTTGATCTTTGCTGCCACTTGCTATTTGGTATTCAATCTAGGAGCTATTTTGATGTTTGAGTGGTGGGAAGGAGTGTTTACAGAAGATTTAGAAGCCTTGCAGTTAACACTGTTTCCCTTCTGGAGCATGTCACAGTGTCTAAGGGTGTCTAAGAGTGTCTTGCTCTCAGAGCTGTGGTTTATGGCAAATGTGTGAGTTGGTGCTATTTTCCTTTACATGTTTTGCTTGGTGTACTATGAGGAAAAGACTTTCTGGGATTTTAAACAGTTCCAGCTCATTAAGAAGTCTGTTTCTCAGACTTGTTGATAATGTGAGCTTTCTGTTGAGATGTGAAGCAGCCACAAACCCTTGTATGTAACGACAAAACCCACCAAAGGTAACTCCTAGCCTTGCTGAGGCTGTGCAGTGCCACTTTGCTGATAGGTGATAATGGCTCTGACCAGCCTCACCTGAGACCTTTTCCATATCCATGTGCCTGGGAGCTCTGTTTCAGCTCAGTCCATGCAGGGGAGCTGCTGGATGGTGGGGTACCCTGACAGTAAGCAACTTTCTGGTTTTTTTCATTACCTTACTGGTCAAAAGAGCCTAGGTGTCAAACTGTGTTTCAGGTTGAGATCCCCAAGTGGAATAAGCTCATTCTTGTCTTGAACACTCTGCTGTGTCTGAGGTGAGCAGCCCCTTGTCCTGGTGAGGTCTATGGTATGTTTGTGCTGGGGTGAGGTTGGAGACTTAGGGTGTGGATGAAACCTTTCCCCTGTCTATGAAGATTCCTCCTTGCATATTGTTCTGAACAATAGTTGCTCATGTTCAGAATTACTATTACGTTCCCATTTTTTGAAAAGTGAAGTGGGCATAAGTTCTACCTCCAACATGTTCCTTCAAAGACTGTCAAATTTCAGTTATGGAACAACAGAAAGCCAAAATAAACAGCTCTTTGAAGGATGGGTTAGATTGCCTGAGATGAGTGTGTCAATGGCATATTTAAGCATTTAAAGCCATTTACTTAAGCAGTCTCCCATTATATAGATAGGAGCTCTGTCTGGGTGTCAGTGGGCTCAGAAGAGACCAGAGGGCACTCTCATGTTTTGTGCAAGGACAGCAAGCTACTCCTCAGAGGTTTGATCCTGATACTGTAATTAGAGACATAGTGGAGTGTTGCTGGAGAGTGTCATATCACAGTCTAACTGGCATTTTGGCATGTGCTTTGACTCTACAGGGGTGACTGGGCTACTGTGACAGCATTGTAGCAAGGGTTTTGGAGGGTGACTGAGTGCAGAATGACTGATTCTGCTCATCCACCAGTGTTCTGCCTTGGCAAACACCAGTGAGGCATACCACAGTGGAGGAAAATTCACTAGAAGGAGAACTGCCTACCTCCCATGGGCTGAAGCTGTAGATCTGGTCTTTAACATGCCTGCTGCCAGGCCTGGCAGTACTCAAGGGTTTGTGTTACTTCCCTCAGTGCTTCTCTGCTTTTTCTCTTGCTATCAAGGCAGTTCATGGTCCTTGACCGTGAACCAGGTAGCAGAGCAGAGGTGACACAACCCTTGCATTGTTTCCCTTTAGGACAGGTTTTTGCAGCAGAAGGCAGAGCTGTGCTGCCCTACACCACAGCTCACTGCCACTCTGAGTGGAGGCTCCTCTTCCTGCTGGGATCATGACCCTACCATGCTCTTCAATGCGGTGCCTGATGTTCTTCACACCCCTCTGGTCAGCTTGGGGAAGGAACTGGTATTTCTGGAGCTAGTGGAAGAGAGACAGTCACAGCATGAGGCTGGTTGAAGGCAACGAAGGAGTGGAGGCAGGGAAGGCAATGAGGGAGAGTACAACCTTCTTATTTAGGTGGATGTGGGTTGTTACGTAAAGGCTCAGTTGTCCTTGTTGTTCCAAGAACAGAGGCTCCTTCCCTGCTCACTAGAGAGAAGCTAAGGCTGAATTAATGTGTTAGGTATTACCTGGAAGACCTTTGACCCTGCTGGAGGCTGACTCACGTGATCTAGGTCCTCATATTTGCCAAGAATCTCCCTGAAAACTGGCCAGCTGTCTCTGAACAAGTGAGAGAAGCTCTGCCACTTCCATACTCCTTTGACCCTTGGATGGGGCACTTTATAAACTGGGGATGCACGTGTGTGAAACAAGATACTGTTGTTTCTTTGCTTTCCAAAGGTAAAGTGGCTAATAAATTTTATGGCTGCTGACTTATCAACTTGTTAAAATATAAAGGAGGAAAAAGAAGATAATGTCTTTTTTCACAGCCTTAACGTCTAACAGGCAGCACTCCAGGATTATCAATTCACAGAAGCACTTATCATGAAGCTATTGTTAGGCCTGTTGTTCCTCTGGTTGCCATCCACAGAAGGTAAGTTTTGAAAGGCCCTTTGAAAATTTGAGTTGCACGGTATTTAGGAACCTATATTTTTAGTTGTTAGAAGGTGGGTGTATAGCAGGAGTCTCAGAAGCAGGTTGAAGAAAATCTGAGCAAAACTGTGATATTGTATGTGATTTGGGCTATGTTTGATCATTTTTGATATAGATACGTGCTTTGTTTTGCACTGTTCTGGAGATGGACTGCATCTTAGACAGGGACTAAGGCTTTCTGATGAGAAAAACATCAAATAATTAGACTAACGGTGAGATCTGCCCCAAAATGGTGCAGAAATTCAAGCAAGGGACAGAGGTTTTCTCTGAATTCCTATCTAGGATCATATTTTCAGTGATAGAAGCTTGTGTGAACAGGTAAGGGAGTGTCCTTGCACTCAGGGCATCGTTGTCTGACTTCTGCAAATTTCAGGGTAGGCCTTTATTTCATATACTGTGTCTGTGAAGTCCACATTTGGTGCTAGATACAAGTTTTGGAGGTGCTGTAGGACTAAAAATGCTGTGTATATTTTGGCTTCATTGGCTCTGTGCTTCAGCTCTCTGTAAGAAAGTAAGGATAAATTAGTAATAGTGCTTTACCTTACCGCTTGGCTTCAGAGTATCTTCAGAGGATTAGAAGCTGCTCTGATAAATAACTCTTAGGAGGCTTTGATTCCTAAAATAAACAGAAGAAATGATTGCATTTGAGCTTTTTACTTTGGGGGGGGGGGAGGCAAATACACAGTAAGTGCAGCTCCTGTGGAAATTTGATTCAGGAAAAAATATTGGTTGAGAGCAGCCTGTAAGAATTGTTAGCTGAAACACATTAATCATAAGAGCAAGGGAAGGAGTAGTCTCTTTCTCCCAAATATTTAGGAAATTGTCAGAAAAAATACTTTCTTTTTTGTGATGTTTGGAAAACTAAAAATGCAAACTAAAATTTTTAAATGGCTAGAGTAAGGGAATAATTATAATACTGGGAGCAGGAGGAGTTTAAAAAATCATCATCTTATGGAAAACATAAATCCAAAGCAAACTAAGCAAACTATAAAGAGGTTAAAATTTAATCAGCCAAGCAAAAAATGAATCTGAGGGGAAACAATGAATCACTGTTGAAGGAATAAAAACTAATTAATCCTTTTCAAATACATCTGAAACAGGGAGTCTGTAGATCTGACTAATGTATAAAGAAAGTTGAATTCCAACAGAAAAACTAAATTAATTTTTTCTTTGCTGTCCTCTACACAAAAGCTTAAAATTTCTTTGCAGTCAGAACCTTTCAGCACATGGGAAAGAGAATGGTCAAATCCTTGAACAAATTGCTAACAAACAGTAAAAGAACTACTAGGATAAAATGATATCCATAAAATGAGTGAGCAAAACAGAAGTATGAGCATGCCTATTGTATTAATTGTGGTGCAAACTGTTTCTTGAATCAGTATTGGTGTTGGGAATGGACTGTGGCAAATGTGAAACCATTTTTTTTATAATAGGCTCCATTTTAGGAGGCTCTGGGGAACTGTGGTGGTAGCTGTATGAAAGCAGTAAGGTCATCTTCTGCAGTAGGCAAGCTGGTGATAGCAGTGTAAAGAACAGAGTGAACTGACTCAGGGTAAATATGATATAACAGAGGAGTTCCCATGTGGAATTGATGAAGAAGATGGATTGATTTTTCAGCTGGAGTGTAATTGGATTTCTACAAATCTTTTGAGCAAGAGCTCCTAAGAAGGCAAACTGTCACAGAATAGAGGGCAAGGGCACCTTTGTGGGCCTCTGGTTAAAAACCAGGGACTGAAGAATCATGTTGCAAATCTTCAAACTGTGAGAAGAGGGGAAAGTGAACCTGCAGAGGCTCATATTGATGTGTGTTGAGACGTGGGCTCTCCACGTATTGAGAAGTGATCTGGATAAGGAGGGACTCTAGCTTGTTGATGGAAAACTATTCAGGATGCCCAGAATGAAAACTTAAAAGTCATATATATGGGGAGCATTTACACTAGCAATGTGTATGTGGTGGTGAACTCTGAGTTAGATACTGCTTGGTACAGAACGTAGCTGTCTGAAGACACCAGCTCAGTGTTACCAACAGTCAGAGAGACAAGCAGTTTCAGGAGACAGGGAGACAACAGCACAGAAAACACATTTCTGCTGCTGTGTGTAGGCCCACAGTTCACTCGCATCTTGACAGTTGTCTAGACTTTGTCTCAAAAAAGATGTGGAAAAACCTATCAGGAGAGTGAAGGCAAAGAGTGCTCAGACTTATGAAATGACTTCCATGTGAGATCAAAAAGACTGGCTCTTCAGCCTGG
>NW_008594126.1:21426-61389 GCF_000691845.1 Merops nubicus | reverse complement strand
CAAACCAAAACCAAAAACAATCTACCAACGTAATTTACTTACTTTTAAGACATTTTGAGGACAGTTTTTTTGGATTCTATTAAGGATCACATACAGCAAGTCACAGAAATTTACGAATCCTGGCAAAATATATGTTTTTTTGAGTTTGTTTGTGGTGTTTGTTTTGTTTTAAATTATATTGTGTGAACTGAGATATTTGCAATGCTGCATAGACAAGGAGTAACTGCTGGCTCCTCTGCTTAATACTGCCTCACGGCACTCAACTGCTCTCTCAGACTGAGGCAAAGGGAAGGGTTTTGCATTCCTCTGACTTCTAATTTCCCCAAGCATAAAATCTGTTTATCCCTTTCTGTCAGAGCGCACATTTTAGCTACTTTCTCTGGCTTATGCTCATTCAGTGAAGTGGCAGTGACAGTATGCTTTGTCCTCCAGTTCTGTGTAGCTGACAGTTCCACTGGAGACTCAAGATGGGAGCTGGTGGCTTTGAAATGCTCACTCTTGACAGCACCTTTCTGCTCAGGCTCATACAGACAGTTTAGTTTGTTTAAAGGGAGCCCACAAGAATTCTGATTCTCACAGAAACAATATTCTCCTCAAAATCATACCTATATGCTGTGTGAATACCAGCTTTAAAACATCAGTGCCCTTCCAAAACCAGGTTAGAGAGTTGTTCTATCAGTAAAGGAGGTCTTAAAAACCATGAAGGGATTTTGGTTTAGTTCAAAAATATCACTAAATGTATATCAGATAACAGGTTCAGCACTGTTTTCATGTGGATTACCAGCACTGGAAGCAGGCAGAATGATTCACAGGACAAATCTTAAAGTCATGTTGTGGTTGAGCCCCACCTCTCCCTACCTTGCCACATGTCATGGACAGAGAATTGGGTTGAGCTAAAGGCAGTTTAATAGAGCAACAGAGACAGAGGAGACAACAATAACAACAGTAATAGCAGTGAAATAATATATACAGCAAGTGACAATAAGCCCCTTAGCCAAGACACAGCAGCTCACCCTACTCTAGCCTCAAGCTAGCCCGCCAAAAAAAGCAAAACTTGCTCCACCCCTCTCCTTATATAGAGGGTATGACATCAGTACGGGAGCAAATACCCCACTGGCTGGGTCAGGTTTTTTACCCCTCCTTTGGCCTCCCCCAGCTGCAGCCTCTTGTAAAAATTAACCCTTTCCTGGGTTAATTAACTAACTTTCTGAGGAGGAACTGAGTAGCAACTAGCACTGTATGTGGTCCGTGACAGAGCTAGTAAGAACTAGTGCGTGTACGGTATCTCTAACGAATCTAGGCCATGTTAATCATTATAAGCAGAGAAGATGAAAACTTTGGCTCTTGGAAACTACTAAAACCATTGTGGAGAAAAAGCTATGTTATTATGCTTTTCTAGGTAATGTGCAGAGTTTTAGAGCTGAGGTAGAAACAGCAGGAGCTTTCACTCGGGAGCTATGCCATCTCAAACTATCAGTAGTAAGACTAAGCATTTTGCAATCATTTAAAAATATTAATTTTCAAACACAAAACACACTACACTCACCTTCATATGGCACTCATTTATGACAGTTTCAAGATTCAGAAGTCAGTATCTTCAGACAGGTATTCAAGTAGGGGGATAAATCTTTGCCTGTCACATGGCATTGGTAATAAATTCTTTACTGCTGTAACCCCAAACTGAGTTTTACTGGCATCACCTTATTCTCAACTGAAGAGGAAAACTTTTGGAAACAGTTACAACTATCATAAATACCAAAATGTTTGACTCTTGAGTCTAGAACTGAACACTGATTATTGCGGAGGGAAAGACAAATTTTTCGAGTCAAGAATATTTTTCCTCATACACAAAAAAAAAAGGCAAAAATAAATAAAGTTAATTAAATTCAAGATTCTAGCTCAGTTAGAGCACAGAAATTAAACTTGACTCATGATTATAGCTAACTATCAGAAAAATATTGGATTAGCCATCCTTTGACGTCTGAGGAAACTTTATGGAAATTATAATGCAAAGTATAATTTACAGAAAGGTGTCTGATCTTGTGTTTCTGTTTACATCTTCATAAGATATTTAACAATACACAAAGACAGATAATGCCTTCTCATACACATAAACACAGATGATAATCTAATAGTACCTTCTGACCTTATAATACAAGAATACAAAAAATACAAGAAAATATTTATTTGCTTCAGGTTGTTATTGGTTGTGTTTGGGTTTAATGTTCTGTTTTTACAAACAAGCCAAACTGATGCTATTACAAAAACAGCATGTGGTATATTGAAAATAAAACAATAATTAAAGTCATTTATCTGTACCACAGACTATTAGCTTTTGTTATTGTCTGCCAGGAAGTCTCTAGCACAAACTTGAAGAAAAAAAAATTGTTAATTTTACAAAACTTTAAAATTAATCTAATCTTTGTTGCAGAATCAGAACAGTCTTAGAGCTGGACTAGCACTTGGAGTCCTATCTGGGTGCAGCTCTAAGTGCTTGCTTCTGTTACTCAGAAGCAAGGCTGAATATATAAAGAACATGTTTTATGGCTGTTCTGTTCCTCTTGCATCAGGAAATTGTAGTAGTAGAACAGTATTCACTATTCCCTCTTCCCATCCTGAATTTCACATGTTGAGTATCTTGAAAAATATGTATTTGGAGCACTTGTGGCTCTAAAAGTCTGCTCAAATTTTGAGGCTTGTTTTGTTTGGGGGTTTTTGTTTGATTGGTTTTAGTCGGTGTTTAAAACTTGTTCTGATCCTTGTAATGAGATTTCACTTGTTACAATCATTTTTAATATATATGGGTGAGTAAGGGAGCAAATGGATGATGTGATGCCTTAATGAGAATGTTTGCTGTCACAGAGATTAATATGGAAAATGGATTATACCATCAACTGTTGCTGGATTGGATCTGAAGGCTTGGCTGTGTGAATAAAATAATAACTACTGATGATGGAGTGTATGACAGAGCGTAAATAGATTTTTGGGAAGTTTCTAAATAATATACTTTTTAAATTATAGAATACATTAATTATTTTTGATGAAGCACTAAAATATTAAAATAACTAAATAGTACAGTCATTTATGAGATTATACTTTTGGTACAAAGGAAAGGGAAATCTAAATTATTACTATAAAATCAGAAATAGTTACACTGCTTCATAAAGTGAGTACAACCACTGAGTTTCATAGTTTCCTTGAAGAGATAAAATCAGTATTCTAACTTTATACCTGGTATCAGCAACCCTATGTACAAAGAGAAGGGAAGAGATGATACTTTTTTCTTCTGTGCCAGTGCAGAAGTTGGCATTGTTACCTTTTGGTATAGATATTATACTTCTTTGTGCAAAAAGAAAAAGAAAAAAAGGTCTTTAATACTTTATTTTCTTTTGTTTAAATGGACAAAAAGGTAGCAAAGAGGGGTGCAGAATGGAGCTTCAGGTGAGCGAGCATAACACAGCTCTATCAGTATGTTATGACAACAATTTGTATAAACTTTTAAAAAGTTTTCTTCATTCCTGAATCTTGTGACAAATCATGGAAGAAATTATAATTAAGAAAAAAATCTAGACACTTTTTTGTATATTTAAATAAGACAAATTTTGCATTTTCTCTTTCTTCCCTAAGCTGAGTGCAAGTTGTTGTATACACCAGGAAGAAAACATGGGATCAAACAAAAATTGCACCAGCAGTCACACAAATCACTTCTACAGTGGGTGAGGAGAAAAGAAATACCTGCCTGTTGGAGGCATAGTCTCTTTTATCCTGTATTTTTCTTAGATTGGGAACAGTTCCATTTAATACTTTTATCAACAGTCTGGATGAGGGGATTGACGACACTCTCAGTAAGTTTGACGATGATGTGAAGGTGGGCAGGAGCATAGATAAGCTTGAGGGTTGGAAGACTCTTCAGCGGGATCTGGACAGGCTGGATCAATGGGCCAGGTTCAATGGAACAAAGTTCAACAAGGCCAGGTCTCACATTTGGGTCACAACAATCCCATGCAGTGCTACAGGCTTCGGGAAGAGTGGCTGGAAAGTTGGCTGGTGGCAAAGGACCTGGGTGTGTTGGTCAATAACCCTCTGAATATGAGCCAGCAGTGTCCCCAGGGGGCCAAGAAGGCCAGCAGCAACCTGGCTTGTATCAATAGTAGCGGCCAGCAGGACTTGGGAAGTGATTATGTCTCTGCTCTTGGCACTGGTGAGGCCACACCTTGATTACTATGTTTAGTTTTGGGCCCCCTCACTACACGGAAGCTATTGAGATTCTGCAGCATGTCCAAGGAAGGACAATGAAGCTGGTGAAAGGCTTAGAGAACAAGTCTTATGAGGAATGGCTGAGAGACGTAGGGTTGTTTAGCCTAAAGAAACAGAGACTCAGGGGAATCCTTATCACCCTCTACAACTGCCTGAAAGGAGGGTGTAGTGACGTGGGGGTCAGTTACTTCTCCCAGGTAACAAGTGGTAGGAGAAGAGGAAATGGCCCTGAGTTGTGCCACAGGAGGTTTATGTGGAACATTAGGAAAAAAATTCTTCACTGGAAGGCTTATCAAGCATTGAAACTGGCCACCTCAAGTTGTGGTGAAGTCACCATCCCTGGAGGTATTGAAAAGATGTGTAGATGAGGTGTTTAGGGACATGGTTTAGTGGTGGACTTGGTAGTGCTAAATTAATGGCTGGACTTGATGACCTTAAAGATCTCTTCCAAGCAAAATGATTCTATGATTAGATTTCTAAGATTTTTTTTTTTTTTCCCCTCTCCTTTTCCCCTGGCCATCACATTAAATTTTAAAACTATACACCTTTTGAAAAGCCCATAACAACCTTTTTGTTATACTTCTTCCTGATAGTATATGATCATTATGGAGTTACCTTCAAATAAGCCTATTGTAATGAACTCTAGGGGGGTTTATTTATTTATGTCTATGTTGTTTGAGTTTTGATTGAATTTTTTTTTTTAATCTATAACATTTCCTGTAATCAAAGTTAAAGGAATACTAGGGCAAAAATGTACTTGTAGAAAGACTGGATTACCAACATTGCTTTCACATGTAAG
Source organism: Merops nubicus (assembly GCF_000691845.1). Classification (NCBI taxonomy): domain Eukaryota; kingdom Metazoa; phylum Chordata; class Aves; order Coraciiformes; family Meropidae; genus Merops; species Merops nubicus. The sequence continues at coordinate 56,333 of NW_008594126.1, read as the reverse complement.
ATTAAGCTGTATAGACAACAGCTATCAGCTAGTAGTAAATTATGACTTGGTACTTTCATTTTTAGTGACATATGAGGATAATGGTAAAATGAACAGCACTCTGTCACATAATGAAGAATAAAATGACATCTAAGTTACAGGGAAGATGAAGTAGTATGCTAGCTGGTAGCAGCCATATCTAAATATCATTAGATATAGTTGTTATATTATCAGAACTACTTTACTAACAAACAGGCCCTGAAAAATAGAATTTATTCCCAGTTGTAGAGACAACAAAGTATGTATTCTTATGGAAACGGGAAAGGATTTCCTGTGGCACAGACCAGTACTCTGATACTTACTATTTAACAAACTTTTTAACAGCTTGAAATAAATCATTTTACACATAATATTGCTCTATCATTGATCATAGCCTCTATTTCTGAAGTATGAAGGGTACTTAACTGATTAAAAAAAAAACCTTGTAACAGCAAACAGAAAAAGAAGATTCAAACAGCCTGCTTCCAAAAAGAGACACAAGAAGTTTCACAACCATTAAGCTTTGTTATTTATATTTGCTTTTTTAAAAAATTATTTATTTATTTATTAGCTAAAGGAGGAGTCTCTCCTCCTCTTAAAATACTGAGATAAGGTACAAGAATGATTCATCTGTTACTAGTCAAAATTTTACTTCTATAGGATCTAAGTAAAGAATTCTCTTTATGTTCTCCACGTAGGCATCTGTTTTATGGGCTTACTTTTCTTCTTCTGTGACTGAAGTTTTGAGACAGAGTGAAAAATTAAACATTGGGAATTTATCCCATTGCACATTTTGAAGACTGATGAAACTCTTTCCACATTGAATGACATGCTGAATACATGGAACTGTAGGTGTGGGAGCTGTGAAAGAAGCAAAGTTATTTGTGATTTATAAGCTCCAGAAGGTTTTATATCAAAATAGAAGTAAGGGCTTTCATATGGTCTAGAATGAATCCTACTTCTTAGAAAACAGGAAATAAGGTCTAAGAATGAAAGCTGATTTAGAGGATGTAATCTTCCCGCAGGTGAAAGCACCCCCCTGTTGCTACTTATTCTAAATGAGACCCTCAGTTTTGTTCATAGCACCAAGTATTGCTTGGCTTCTGATGGATTTATCGCTCTCCAGCCTCAGTTTCCAGCAAGTCTTTCTCGTCTTCAAAAGATGAGATCAGTGGGCTCAGATTTTTAAAAGTGTAGTCTTCCATAACTTTGAAATCTGAAGTTATATGCTGGCAAATTACAGTAGATATAATTATAGCTCAGTTTATGACAGGCTATAACTTGTGTTTAGAAAGCTCCTCAAAAAGTTATGATGGACTTAAAGAAGAATGATTCAGTCATTAGTCATCTATCTATCTACACTCATATATTTATATCTATTTAGCTGTATATTTTCTTCATTTTAGCATAGATCATGCATACTCACCACGGGTGACACTGGAACACACAGTGATATCCCAGACAATGACGTTAAAGCAACATCTCACTGGTTTGTACAGAGGCTCATACTGGCCTGCACAAAGCCAAGTGGGGGCAATGCTCCCTCCCCTCCTGTGTGCACTATAAATGCCAGTCCCAACCTGTGAGACTGCCAGGACCTGCAGAGCCCACCAACCCACACAGCCCAGACTGTACGACTACACTGCATTTGTGGGAGAAGGATGTCGCCTGCTTCAGGTGCTTTGAGGCAGTCTCCTACCAGAGGCCATTCTGAGACTATACTAACAGATAAGGAACCATTTGTTTAGGCAAAAAGAAAGACAGGTTAGGACAGCAACAAAATATATACATGCATATGTAAATACATGGAATAAGGCATGTGCAGGTGCACCTGTGCAAATAAATACATTTCTTTTCCTACAAATTAGTGGCACTTCAATAGCTTCTTGAACAACTTTGTTGTTGTTTAATTTGGTTTGTGTTGGTAGTTTGTTTCTTTTTTTTTTTTTTTTTTCCTTTGCAGGCATCTGAAGTTGGAGAAGATTGCTCACATGTTTCTACTAGAAAGTGTTTAACTAGCTTATCATTAAGTTGCTTGGGAGAAGTCACAGAAACTTAGCAGCTCTCTTGTGTATCACAATGAAAACTGATTTGAGAGAGACTTCAGGGAAAGCCTAAGGCTATGTTACCTCTCTGAGATACAGAGAAGGCAAGACTGCTTAGAATACCCAGGCAAATTCCTGGCACTAAGAAAGGAGGTCATGGCTGCAGGTTGAGAGCTGCTGGTACACTGCTTTCTGTGATGGCAAGTCCCAGAGCAAATGTTGTTCAATGCAGGCAAAACATACTTCTATGCCACTAGTTTTATTTTTCACACTGAAAGTAGTACTGCATTTTTTTTTTCCTTACTTGATGATTTTGGACCATGTCTTGATTATGGTCTTAACTGAGAGAAATGAACTCTAGCTATGGTAATAACTGTTTCACAGACATCTCACTTGCTGAAAACTTGAAAGAGCTCATTCAGACACCACAGCCCATAGGGCAGTATCATCTGCTTCAATGTGATAGAAGCATTTATTTCTGGGTTATCTTATTTCAATTAGGCACTGAAATCACTGAAATCTACTATATAAAAGTTGAAGTTTTTTCCTTTGCATTTCCTATAAGCAAGATAATTACACAGTTTTCTACTGTTTTACTTGAAATGTAGTTGTGTATTATAAGTAAAGGTGAACAAGAAAATTTATGTTCATGGAAGACTTCATCTGATTTCTTAAAATGTTTTCCTCCTCTCTTAACCAGAGATGAAATACAAGTCTGTGTGCATACACATAACTCTATAGGATATTTAAAATATATCATTCTGGACCTTTTGTCTCAAATTCTTCTAGGGGAACCCAAACTTTTATCAGGTAAAAAGTACTTTGTTAATATAAGAAAATTAGGAAAGCATTCTGAAAGGGTCTACCAAGATGCCTAGGGGACTGGAGCATTTCTTATATAAGGAAAGGTTGAGAAACCTTTGTCTGTTTGGCCTGGAGAAGAGAAGAATAGCTTATAAACATCTAAAGGGCAGGTGTCAACAGGATGGGGCCAGACTCATTTCTGTAGTGCCCAGCAACAGGACAAGGAGCAATGGTCACTAACTGCAACATGGGGAGTTCCATGTGAACATGAGGGAAAACTTCTTTACTGTAAGGCTGATGAAGCACTAGAATAGAGTGCCCAGAGAGGTTGTGGAGTCTCATATCCTGCAAATATTAAAAAAAACCCTGGATGTGTTCCTTTGTAACCTCTTCTAGGTGAACCTGTTTTAGCAGGGGGGGTTGGACTAGAAGGCCTCCAGAGGTCACTTCCAATCCCTACCATTCTGTAATTAAAACAAAACTCCAAACATCAAATAAATCCTTTAATCAGGAATATTTCAATAAGATGCATCATTTACAAACAAATTGTCCTATATCTGGTTTAAGATGGATGACAATGCTACAGCTTAAATAACAGAAATATATGTTTTCTGTCAGAGTGGAGTTGGTCACAACTTTTTTATATGTGTCCACAGAATCATGCAGAAAGCATCTGGTTACAGGTGCTCAGAGAACAACAAACTCCCTCGCACACACCCCACTATTGCTCCACTACACAGAGGAATAAAGTCTCAGGGATGGCAGGAGTGGGGTGCAGGGTCACTCATCCACTCTTGAAAGTCTTATCACTGCCAAGCGGTAAAACACTGGCATGTTCAGAGCAAGGCAGCACAGACGCAGAAGCAGCTGCTCCTGTACAGTTACCCTCACTGCTTACTGCTATGATGGCTCATAGGTGATGTGGAAGACCCAAAACCTTTGGGTACTTCAACACTAGGGCAGACATTTCTTCTCTTTCTCTGCTAAATGATTATGGCAAGGGCCTACTACTCTTTGAAAAGAAGTTTTGAGCGAGTCAGGAAACACAGACAGCTATCTTTACTATATCATTAAATCTATGTTCATATACTCTTTATAGAAATTCTATACGTATTGGAAGAACATGTTTTTGGCAGTTTCATTGTTCATTCTGTTTTGCTTAGCTGTTTGCAACTGGTATCCTGCTCCTTACAATTACTTGTCTTAATGGAAATACACCTGCAAGATCAGCAGGTTGTGGCATCTCTGAACGATCTTGAAAACTACTATTAAATATTCCCCAGATATAGGGAAGATAACCACTTGTGTATTGTTGCTGAATCATTGGAAGACTCTAGAGTAAACAGACAACTAATGCAAATTCCTTACAGTGATGTTTCACAGACTTCTGACACTACATTACTACAATAACGACTATTAATTCAACCCAGTCAGCCAGAACATACTCTAGTGCTGTATTAAAGTTTGTGAAAATTAGAATAATAAAATGCAAAATGTAACTGAAATGACTGAGAAATCTGTTGCTACTAAAGGTGCTTTGTACAGCCTCAATCCTATTTAACTATTTACCTAATATTAAAATAGAGATACTGTAATTTCACATGATTAATCTAAAATTTGATTTAGAAATTAACTATTGGACAACGTGGCTTTGCTAATAAGAAGGATATTCCTGTCAGAAACAGAAGTTAAGGAGTGATGAACTGTGGGTTTGATTGGCAAACCATGAAGAACCACCTAGAGCTGCTAAGATTAAAGAAGTATGCAAAAGCTAATTCTGGTAGGGGGAGATGACAACCACTGACTTGAACACCTACCCAAACAATACCACTTACTCAAAAGAGAACAGTGGAAGGAAAAGACAGAGCCTGTGCACTAATTTGAGTAAGAAATGGGGAACTCAGAACCAATCAATAAAAAGAAAAACAATTAATATGTATTAATTATTTGAATATGTAATAATAAGTGTATAAATACAGAAATTTCTCGAGGTGTGCTGTCTTGGGACAGGCACCCATCCATGTGTATGGATGAAATAAACTTGGAATACCTCCACTTTGTTCGTTGGAGGCTTGCACACTGGGTAAAGAAATCAAATTTGGGACAACATAGGAATCACTGACTTATTTTACTGAGCATGTCACTTTTTTTTTCATATTAATTTTTATTGATCATGTCACAGAATGAAAAAATAAAACTGTTGATCAAGCATGCTACAAATTTCACAATATAACTTCTTTATGTTTCTTTAAAAGGGGCTAATCATGTCCACTGTGACATGAATATGCTTTTTTTCAATTCTTATTTGTCATGCCAGAGATCATCCTACTAACTTTATTTTGGTGTCTTACATATAGAGTTGCTTGTCAATACATTTTCATCCTCCATAAGAACACTTTTTATGTGAAGGCTCCTGCCACTCCTCCCATTTTCCTCCTTGTGAAGATATCACACTTCCTCATTAATATGTTTCCTTATTCTTACTATATATGAAAATTCTTAATCTTCAGGATAAGCTACTGCTGTTGACATTGAATTCCACTGCATGGAGCCAGCAAGTACTGTAAAGCTCAAATACATAATGATATCAACTGTATATTGCACCATAATCACCAAGGCAGGAGAAAATTGTACTTAATTTTTTCCACTGGTGCTGGGTAAAGGAAACTTAATGAAACTTTACCCTACGTTGATATAGCTGACAGCACAAAGTTTTCTATAGCTACATGGCTGTGTAGTGGTGACAAATAATGGTAAATCCCCTGAATGTCAGTGTCCATTTTCTGATATCTGAAAAATGTTGGAAGATATTGCAGATATTCATCACTGTTTCCCAGAGGAAAAATAAATAAGTAAACAAATAAATATAGAGACTCCCACTAATGAAAATGCAGCTTGGATCACTGACACACATAGATTCAGAACAGCCCTGGTGAAGTAACAGGCACCTCCAGGCAGCTCCTTATTCCCAAAGGTCTGCCTTGACAGTCGACAGATCACAGCCCAAGGTAAGTAAAACATCTAGTTTTCCCAAACTTTAGTGTGTGCACAAAGGAGGAAAAAACAAACTAACAAACAGACAACCACCACACACCACCACCACCCTGTGGATCATTAAATATGACAGGGACATCAACCTCAGGACTATCACCATGTAGAATTACACAATTATTTATCTCTATGACCAGAAGTAAATAGAAGGCTCTGGAAGCCTGTTTTAGCTGTTGTTAGTCTTTTGTATGCTTAACCACGTAGTTAATCAGTGTAGCGGCCAACCTAATAAACTAGCTTCAAAGAATAAGAGTGGTTTAATAGCATATTAATATTACATTGTAATGTTTGTGTCTCTTGAAGCGCTTAAACAGATGTAGGAAAACACTGTTGCTGCTTCCTTGCCTACTTCTTATAGACAGTTATGTATTGAACAGTGTAGATAGTGCACATCTAACAAGTATTTCATTCACCCTCCCTGAGATAGGTAGAGCACAGTTTCACTGAGGCTGATTAGTGTTCATGCACAACATCACTGGTAGAGCAAAAGGTAAGCAATTATTTTTCTGTATAAAAATGCAGCTACCTTTAACACACATATTCAGTGCAGAGGGAAAAAATTAGCAACTATGCTGTTGTTTTGTGGCTATGCTTCCGCAGTCATTGTTAAAGTCTTGTTACAGTTATGCTAATAGAGGGATTTCATTCTGCAAATGCATTTTGCTCCTTGTCATGGATTTTATCGTACTTCAGAAATAAATAACTACAGAAAGAGCCTATTATGAATCAATTTCAAGTTCTCTGGGAGCTATTGATTACCTTCTCTCACGAACCGCAACTGAAAACTTCAATGAAGCATAACAAAATAATAAAAGAGCTAATATTGGTTTTAATAGTCAAGGTGTATATATTGCACACCAGCAGAAATGACTAAAGAATAGAGTAAGTTCTTCTCTGAGTTATGCACAGATCATATTCCTATTTTGTCTAAATAGTTCTTATTCCTGTAGCATACCAGTAAAACATTGTGCCCACATCAAAAGTTCTGTAACATGACTGTGATGCTCTGGGCTACAGACAAGTAGCTTATTGTGGGCAGTAGCACACCTATGACACTCTTGTATCTTACCAATACCCTTTTTGGAGACCTTAAAGATCACTTCTTATTGCCATAATGACTTCTAAATTCAATAAAATTGATAATGGAGCAGAATGGAGGAGAGGGGAAAGCAAGAGGGTGACAAAAGGTTAAAAAAGACATGGTGTTACTCCTACTGAAGGTAACCATGAGATGTTATTCAGAAAATGGGAATTAAGGGAATGTAGTCTTTCGAGTTGAGTAGAGGTAGCTTTACAGGATATAAGTGAGAACAAGAACATACCCTGTAGTTTGAAACAGTCCAATAAGAAATACAAAAGAGGTAGCAAGAAAACATGCAAGAGAGTTACAGTACTTGTGAGAATGAGAAACAAAGAAGAGACAACCACTCCACCATTATCCTCTCAGTGGAGGATGCAACACCTAACCAATGCAAATACTTCAACACCACTATGAGCCACCTCCCCATCAGTAAATGAAGAACGTTACTTTTTGATTTTCTACTTCCTACATTTTATATATGATTTCTGAAGTTGCAAAATCTCAAAAAGTAACCTATGCATATGTCACGTATTTAACACAAGGTGACTGATATGACAACAAAGTCATAGTAAGTGCATATGCAACAGCAGACAGGCTACTAGGAAGGAGCTGGGATGATGGCAAGGGTAGAAGTTTGTGAAGCATAGTCAAGAGGAATTGAAACATAGGTGACCGAAAGACTTCAGCTCGTTGAAATGGTAAATATAGCCCAATGCCTGATTTTGCTCTTCAAAAAAATCACCAAAAACAAAGACTTCACAAACACAATCGATAACTTGGTTTGAGTTTTCAACTCATTTAAGTGATTTCCTTCCTTTCTTCATCTGAGAGCTGAGCACAAAATGTAGGACACTTCTGGGGAAGGAAAGAATTCCTTTGCTGTAAAGTCAGTGATACAGAATTCAAGTTCTGAGCTCTGTTACACTAATTACAATGCTAAACAAATTAAATGCATAAGAAAGGAAATGCTATATTGATGGACTCCTGAATCCATAAAATGTCTGAAACCTATACATTTTGACTCTTTTCTAATGAAACATATATCGTTACACTAGACTGCATTTTTGCTAATTAGGCCTTTAGTTTTCCTAGGCCCTTCACACACACTGGTAATATCTGGCAAACATTGCTTGCAAATATTCTCATGTCTGCTATAAAAATAAAATAAAAAAAGCGCCACTCTATATACAAGCAATCAATCCCTATATACCAGTTAAACCTCAAGCATCTTGGTTATCACCTATTTCTGATTTTTCAGGCCATAAACAAATGCTCTTATTAACATAGCCTCCCCAAGTATGTCTGTATCATTAGATTTCCTTTCTCCATTTTAAGGATTTTCACCGATACACTTTATTTGGATATAATAGGCCCAAATCTATAATATATCTATGAAAATATTATTTTAAATTTTGTATTAAATCCTTATAGCAAACTTTTGGTCAAAATAAGTAATGAAATTTCTGGGCCATACTTAACTTGTCTGATGTCATTTCAAAACATTTTCCCTCCTTCCTGTTATAAGCAACTTTAATAGTTTCTAAGGAGGGACCACTGCCTTCTGAATTCAGGATTAGCTTAAAAAAAATTTGTTTTGTTGTACATTAAAACAAATTACAGTATCTGGATATGAATAACCTCTGTTGAAGGGCGGAAAAAAAAAGCTTACTTTACAGCCTATTCTTCAGCCACCTGTTTGTCATTGACATTTCTTGTCAAACCTGATAATAAATAATGAAATTAATAAGATAGCTATGGACATTGCTGTTATTTCATAATAACCAAACTAACTCTAATAATATGAGAGAGCAACTTATAAAATGTCTCTGAAATCAGATAAATATAAGCCAAAGGATAGCCCTAGGAACTGTACACTGGTAGTGTAATAATACATTGTTCCCATCAGGCTTCATTAGAGTTCCTGGATTTATTTAATTCTGTTCATGCCTAGCACAGCTCTCAGAAAGAGCTATTAGAATGTATCATCTAGTTTGTCACAAAAAGGAATACAAGTCATTAATTTCAGTCTAAAAGTAAACTAAAAAAATCTAAACCACCTTTAGCTACTATTTCAATGTTTTCTTTTGTTACTGTTAAAGTTTCTGTGACACACCTGTAATGACAATGCATAGCAACACTGAGGTCTTGGGAATGACCATAAAACGTTTTGAGATATACACTGTGATTTTTTTTTCATATGAAATACAGAGGCAGAAGAATGTAAGCTCAGGAAAACAAAGCAAAGTTAGAAAGGAGCAAACCATTTCTGGTGAACATTTTAAACTTATATCTGTATTGCCCCCTTTTCTTTCTAAAGTGCTCAACTTATAAAAATTTTAAAAGTTCCAGCAGAGAAGGAGGTAAGTTCAGGTTACTGTTTCCTCCGTTGATCAGACAGAAAAGAATAGTCTCAGTGACTGTTAGTGTAAGGAAATCTAATTTCATTGTTTATTTAGCTATGGGTTTTTTTTTTCTTTGCATTCTGCCCCAACACCTCAAAAAAATCCCAAAAACAAAACAAAACAAAAACCCCACCACACTACAACAAAACTGCCTGTTGTTTTCATGCAAAAAGTAGCACAACAAACAATCTTCTTAGAGGAAATAAACAGGTACCATGTTAAGGTATCATGTTGAAGAACACAATAAAAACATGTTAATATTGTTTCTCCCCTTTTCATGAAGTACTTCAGCTCAACTGATTAAATGCATCTACATTAAAACTGAATCAGAAGAACACATTAAATCATTAATACACTCAAAAACAAACAAAAAACCCAAATCCAACAACAACTACACAATACTAGAGAAAAAGAGCAAAGTAAATATTTTTTACCTTCTAAATGATAAGGAAACATTTTACAAAAATAATATTGTAAATTTTTGTTTTCAACAAAGCTAGTATTTGTGCTAGAGTAACTTTGTCTATGCCATATTAATACTGTTCTGGGAATGTAGCTATAGTACTTTTGCAAATGAGTCTGTAACTGAATGAAGACATTATCGCTCATTCAGTTCTCAGCATCACACATTTAATTGTGTTGATTGCAACCACCTTCCGACTCAAACCTACTTACCAGAAAAAAGGTAAACTCTGCAAATCAAAATTTTATGGACCATACAACATGCTGAAGACTGCTTTGGTCAGCTTACATTCCAGCTAAGAATTGGGGAAACAAACGACTCTCTTAGCAACAACATTTTGTTGCAAGATAAAGCAAGCAGTAAGACATATTTGTAATTTATTTGTATAAAGAATTCACAATCTAAATATTTTGATCACTGTATTTACTTCAGTATTTAGCACAGTAATCAGGAAAAATAAAGTAAGGGGTTTTTTTTAAAAATTTATTTACACTACTCCCATTACCTCTTTTTACAGAATACACTTATTAGTTGAACAAAATTTGTTACTTTGGGAAACTGATTAAAACTGTGATAACAAAGTTGTTAATTACATAGCAGTTTTCAACATACAAGTCTTTGTAAATTTGTCAGCTTATTTTACAAGTCATGAGAGGTATTTTAAATCACTTCAGAAAAATCAAGATTGGCATAAGAACACTTAAATGAGAGCTATCCATAAATACATGATAAGCCTCTTAAATAGCCAGCAGCTTAGGACTGCAAAATAGTCATTTAGGAGGGATTGAGCTGATTAAGACATAGATGTGCAAGACTGAAGGAGCCTAAAGTTCACTTTCAGAGGAAAATTACTGTCACTGACTTCAGGCAGAATGGATTACTTTCTGGTCTGGACCTCTCACAACTGCTTACAGAACTCTGCATGAAAAGCATAGTCTAGGTACCTGAATTTTAGATGCACAAGCTTAAGTAAAAGGAAACATATCACTGGATTTTATTTATTTTAAACAAAGCACTTTTGAGAAAAAAAAAAAGCCTCAGCTAGATGTCTCCTCTGAGTTGCTGCTACATCATCTAGGCAAATCCTCCATGATCCTCTGTAAGACTCCCGTCTCCAAATAAGGTGGAATTAAAGCCTTAAGTCATCTGAAATCATTTACTCATGGGGCCTTCAGAAATTGAAGATTTCTGGAGTAACCTCATTGGAATTTGTCAGTTCTCAATTATAGTAAATAATTGCCTGTGTTTGCACCTCTGTGCAACTACAACCCACTTACCCTTTTTTGGATCTTACTCTTCCTACTTGGAATCAAAGATCTTTTTCTATAATTTGTGTTATATAATCACCCAGTGTTGATAACTAACAGCAACACAGAAACTGCAGTGTGTTTTCCTGAACCACAGCAGCAGGTGAAGGTGCAGACCCCAGAAGCATTGAGCGATTTCATCCATAAGAAGCCATCCTGGAGGAGCAGTTCCAGTATTACTTGGGAGCAACAACACCTTTGAAGTTCAAGGCCTCAGACATCTCCAGTTTGCTGAATAAAGTCCATTTTAGTATTTTAACATATTAGTCATGACTTTTTCCATTTTTTTTTTTTTTATATTCCCTTTGCTTTGTGCTCTGTAAGTTGCAGTTTCTCCTCTTTTGGACTCCAATTATTTTTACTGAAGTTTTCTGTTGTTGACCATTCTCTAGTTACAGTGCTTTTGTTTTTCCTCTGAGAAATGTAACATATGAGTTTATTATCAGAGTGAAATGAGGAATGAAAACATCTAGATTTCAGCTTGGGTTAAACCAAATCATCAATCTGATTTCTGCCAAGTCTTTTCAGTATTTCACTTATCCTTATCTCTCCCTCTCCTCTCATTCACAGTTGAAAAAAACATTTATATCTATAAAGAATAAGCTTTTCTGGGATGTGAAATTTCCTCTTGGCAAAAACTGTTCCAATTTGCCCATCATTTTCCATTTACCTGAAAATGCATTTAATTACTTCTTTTGTTAAACACAGACTTCTTGAGTGTGCTTTTTCTTAATCCAGGTAGTAAAATGCTCTAGTTGAGAACATATGCTTGAGAATCACACCTTCAGTGCCAAGTCAAATATGCAACAGCTTTGATGGGGCAAGATGAACTTACACCATGGCGAGAAGTCCACCAAATTATATATAGTATCAATGTGCATTTCAGCTTTCTTTGTCCAGCAGGTGTTTTAGGAACTCTCAGTGACTTTAAGTCACTTCCTTCCTTTTCTCCTGAAGGGACAAATATTGGGTTTTGTTTTAACCATAGAATGCATGAGAAAAAGAAATTATTGTACCCCACTTGTGAAAAGTGACATCAAATGTCTTTTCAGTTATCTCATTCACAGGTGTGATTGTGGTCTGAAGGCAAAGGGAGATGACAGACTTGTGGATCATGAAAGGGGTTTAATGGCAATTTTAAGCTCAGAGCTTTAATTTTATTAACTGTAGCCTGAAGGAATAATAAATCATTTTCAAGTAGTTCACTGAACAAAAGATAAGTACAAAAATCTCTAAGATCAATAGCCTGTGGTTTTATCATTGTACTGTAATTACTAACATAATTTAGCTTTAACGTTATCTAAAAATGAGTGTAATTACTTATAGGCATGAGAACAATGGAACAGAAGATATAAGCTAAAAATATCTACTTTTTCCCCTAAAAAAGTAAAAAAAAGTAGATCTTCAGCCAAAGTTGTGCTATGTGAGACATTGAAACCTGTAACTGAATCAGTATGACCAATTTCAAGACCCAAACATGAAAAATTTAGAAAATGAGTTCCCTAAATACTAAATATTCACTAGAAAATGTGTTGTGTTCCTTATTTCTGTATTTACCTTTCTATTTGACGCTAAATCTAAATATTCTACAGTAATTCGATTTTTGCTAATGAAATTCTAGAGACAAAAACTTTTATTATTCTATTAGTAACTCTGTATTGTGCTGCATCACGGCACTTCAATCCCGGCCTATAAAAGTGTTGTTTCTTCTAAAGATAAGAATAATTGGGTCTGTACCCTCAGTGAAGCAAAAACTGATGCTTGTCCCAAATGTTCTGAAATTTTTATTTATGTTATTAACTAAGCAGAGCTCAGCTGAAATTACATTTGTTTCAAATGTATCCATCTGCAGAAACTATCAGAAGGATACACTGATATTTTTCTGTTTAGTATAGTTGGAAAGTTAACAGTGGAACTTGTCAAAGTACACAGTTAACTTATATTTTCCATAACGTAACTCTTCATTATTATTAGTGATTCAAAGATAATTTCACTTCATTGTGTTTAGTTGTTATTCATTATTTAGAATCATCTGCACAGCAAATGTCATTCCTATCCCCACTTGAGCCAATACTTTTGTTACAATGCCAACTTCAGAAATTAGATTTCTATTAAACAAAAGCATCAGTCAATAAACTAAGAAAGAAAACCGTGTAGTTCTCATGTAAACAAGCAAAACTCAGCTATGACAACAATCTGTTGAATACTGATTTATGCTGACCAGCTATACTGCATTCCCTTTATAGGAAAAAAAGTGATGATTGTTAACTTGAGCAAGGCTAATACACAACACAAAGGTAAAATAATCTTATGTAAATCGCTTTTCCTTAGCTTTAAATACACAGATGATCACTAATTCCACTGATCTGGCTATCTCTAGCCATCAGTGAAAGACCCTAACTTCCATTTAAGAAAAAAATGCTCTGCAAGAGCTTGTCCCAGTTTATATTCAATTCAAAACTGAATAGAAATGAGTGTCAGAAAATATAGTAACAAGCTGTCCAAAAGCTGATGGAACAGTAGAAAGAAGACTGTTTAAGTGCTACAATTATAGCATAGCTTAAGAAAGTGAAATTCACTTCTTCATGTTTTAGAATACAAAACCAAAAGTAATGCTTGACTGATAAAAGTTTAGCAATTTCTGATAACTTTTTTTTTTTCCCCTCTCTCACATTGTTACATAGAAGGAAGCCATCCCCCAAACAGTTTATTAAAACTCAGAGTGCTAACTCTCCACAGGTAGAAAATCATACTTCTTTACTTCCCAGACTACGGTGCTGCAGCACCAGCATGGATAGTTCCTTATTATGTTACTCTGTTCCAAGTATGTTTGCTTTTACTATTTGTGATTTAAATAGTTATGAAGAGGTGAAATAAAAATTATTTAATTCAAATAGCTGGGGAGAAGCTGTGACATGTCTTACTCTCACTTGTCTGTTATTTTCTCTCATAATGACTTTCAAAAAGCAAATTAGTTGTCTGCAGTTCTTCAATATCTAGTGATTTATAGCCAACTGAACTTTCCATGCTCTTCTCATTTTCTTCCTAGATTCCTTTCTGCAGTTTGAAGTCAGTCTGATCTCTTAGAATGGAATGTGTCCTTTTCTATTTGCTGTGATAGCTGATAGACTTTAACGTGAAAAACTGAAATGGATCCTTGACCCCAGGAGCTTTTTATCCTTTTGACATGATTAGAACAGATTAAAAACTCCAATGGCCTGGAGCTGTTAGGAAGAGAGTCTTCAAGGTATAGAGGGTGATTGGTTTGAAGCTTTGAAGGTGTAGGAAATTACAGCATGATTGCTTCATTCACAAAGGCCACAATGAAAGAGGCTGACACTCTGGGGAGTAGGGGTGAGTCTGTAGCTACAGTAGCCCCTACATAGAATGATGATGCAGGAAACAGTGCACAACTCGACCTTAAAGAGAGAACTAAAGTTCCCTTAGCTCCCGAGTACCTCCATGTTTATCATTTCAGAGCCACAGAAATTCATTGCTATGGAAAGCACACAGATTCCCTCTCTAAACTCTAAAGAGCTTTCAATGTTACATGCAATTTTGATGTTTCCAAATGCCAAGTTTTCAGAACAGATATTAAAAAAAAAAAAAAAAAATCCGATTTCTTCACTGTGCTATACATTCTTTCCAAGAAAGTATTGATAATCAAGTAGCTTAACAGAAATTAATTTCTATGAACAGCATGAAGTACAAAATTAAAGAATTTTTAATCTTTTGAATAAAAAATTCAATACTTTTCCAAATATTTTTTCAAACATTGCTAAACAATACAGTCCCTGAAGAACACAAAATTAGAGCTATCACCGGTTATTTAGACAAAGAAATAAGTCCTAACGAAATTAACTTTAAAAAAAATTTGGAAATGGAGAAAAAGATATATTGTTCTAAAAGTCTCTGGTAGGAATTTTTAAAAATTAAATACTTTATATCTAATCACTTGTAGAAACATGGATTTAATTAAGAGAATTTTGATGTTCATATTGAACACTTCACACATCCCAACCAGCAATTTCAGTTGTCACTCACGTATAGGTATCAACTTTATCTGAATGAAAAGAAATAATCCGTTATCTATAGTAGTAGGAAAGGTAGAGAGCTCATAAAAAAAAACCCCACACACACATGAAGAGAGTTCTACACTGTACTGAATCCCAAGAGAGCCTATGGTTTTGAATTTTTCATTTTATTTCACTTAGTTACTGAAAAAAGATAAGCTAATACTTTCCTGAGATGTCAATCTACTCACACAGTTCTCTCAAGAAAAATACTCGTTTATTTTATAACTCATGTCTGAAGAGATGATTGCTGAGGTTGAAAGCTATTGGTATATCACTGAAGTCTGCTAAATGATCTGTATCAGAAGACTTGAAGTTGTCACATGCTATGCTTTATGAAGAGCTTTCTATTTTTAGTTTTGAAAAATCCCATTTTTTGATCCTTTCTTAACAGTCACACATCAGCTCACACAGTTTGTGCAAGTCCCTCTGTGCCTTGTATCACCATTCATTCTTTCATCCTAGTTCTTAACAGAACACAAAAAGTATCCTGAGGGAGGAAAGCCACTGTTATTATCTGAATGTTCAAAGTTATTATTGCACATTAAGTATTGATAGAAAGTCTGCGTATCAATACAGTCCAGTTTCAGGCTGATAAATCTGAGGATGCACAAAACTTCTGGATTATTGTAAGTTATCCAGAAATTCTAAACCCTAATTGTTGCAGAAACCAGACATCTGGCTGCAACACAATCCCCCATGTTTTATTTTAAAGTGAATGCAAAGTCTTTTCCAAATACACTTTTATTTTAATTCATACTTAACCAAAGTATACCTTCTTTATGGGAGATCTACCACAAATGCAAAAGCTAACTTCTCACTTGGTTTTGTACATGGTCTCCCTCTTAAACTCCTACCTGTGCAAGAGAAAACAGCAATATGCACAAGTTGTCTACTGGTCATACTGAACCCCATTTTTTTTGTTGTCTGTCTTAGTTCTGCAACAAGACCCACTGCAAAATTTTGATTCTGTTGCATACCTTGACTTTTCAAGAAATTATCTTAAAAGTACCACAGTCATAGTATGAATCAAATCATGCCTTTGCAAACATACCTGATGAAGTAATTTGGAATCTTATATTAGCTATTATATAAATCATCTACACAAGAGGCTAAAGAGCTTACTTGATGTGCAGGAATGTTCTTCAATTCTGTATTGTTCTTAATGATTTTAGCAATAACTTCTATTGTTAATCTTTCTATCATCCTTATTAGGCAATTTATCTTCAGTGTTTTTGTTTTAAAGGAAGAATTGCACTATAGTGATATGGAAAACCAAATAAGAATATCAATAAAATTGCCAACAGACAGGAGTACCAGTAATTACATTGATAGACGTATCATATACTAATGCTCTAGAATGTCATCCAGTAAAGCAAGATGTAGTTTTAATTAATTCAGTATTTAAATGCTGCAAGAAATTTGTCTGTGTAGGATTGGGAAACAAAAACTGAGCTGAGAACCACAGAGAAATAACTTAAGAATTAAACATTCATCCCCTTTCTCTGATTTTAAAACTAAAATAATTTCATGGGATACAAGAATTACTGAAAAGTTCTCTCCAGCAATAATTTTGGGCAATTTCACTTAAAAATGGGTTGGAGTACTTCTATCATATTATCTACCTGTATTCATTAAAGGTACCTTAACAGTATCCATATTTTATTACTTTCATTTGTCTTCCCACAAGTCCAGAACACTTAAAAGATACGCTATCATAGGAAAAACACTGTTAAATTCTGTATTTTCCTTCTTGAAAAAAATTCTAGCTTTGTATAGATTCTCAGCGAATGTGGATATAATAATTTTCCACACAAAAAAGCCACCCACAACAAACCAAGTAACCAAACAACACCCAAAAAAACAACAAACCAAAACAAAAATCCCAAACCACATCCCACACACAAAAGCCACAACAACAAAAAACAAACCAAGCAGAATTTTTTTTTGTTGAAATAACAAAATTCGCCTTTATGTAAGTAATGTGCTTTGAAAGGTCTTGTTATACAGTATACTTTTGGATTATATAATTGCCATGGTTCATTCATTAAGCAGAAGAGAATGAAAAGCTAGATGACAGACCGTGTGTTCTTAAACTCAGGCAGGCAATTTACCTCAATACCACATGACCTTCACTGAAAATAAAAATATCATTAAAAATTAAGATGTGGCTTCTACTCTCTTCACAAATCTTTTTTTTTATAGTTATTATTATTTTTTCCTACACAAGCCATTGAAAAGTATACATCATAAATTTTTATGGTTACATGAAGAAGTAGGCAATATTCCATGAAGGTAATAATTTTATAAATTGTACAGAAATTAATGTCAAGTAGATTACTGCTAGTGCTACCTTTTAGATGCATCCTCCAATATCATTAATCACTCTGAAAGACTTTTATTCAAATGCTTATGTTCAGAAGTCTCTTCAATACAGAACATTCATTGCTTAATGCCAAATCCTAAAGCCTGTTTACTCCTGTTGGACATTTTCCACCTCTTTCCTGTATAATTTTTGGGCAGTTGGTCTAAATATTTGAGATCTTAGAAGAATACCATGGGAATACAATCAACAGAGACAGGAGTATCTGACTATGATACAGATGATAATATGTATAACGTGTAGAAGCTTACTTGAAGATAGAGTCTTAACATTCGGTCATGAGGAGCCTTCCTTATGAAAGTGAAAATCTGCTGCTGGCTATGCCATGTGTTATTCATAACTGTAGGATTTGCAGTATGAATGAGTTACAAATCTGCATGGCATTGATAACATTCACACACTATTTCTGCAACATCCTGCACATAGCCATAAATATGTACCACACGTTCAATTAGCCTACATCAGTAACATAATACAGAAGCAGTATCAGCAATAACAGCTGCAAATATTTCTTCTGGGATCTCTTGACAGTACATTTAACTTTCTGATAACAAATGAAAATAAATTTTAACATCTCTTTGAAAAATAATGTCCTCTTTCATTTTCCTTAATTTGATACTCATTTATGTACAAATGAAAAGAGTTCCTGTGGTTTTTTAACAAAATATGATGCTAACCAGACAACACGGCAGCCCTGTGGTAGAAGTGGATATCAACTTTAAGAGACAACTGGGCAGCAGTGACTGACATAGTCTAATTATTTTAATATGTGGAAATGAGAGAAAACCACCCTTTCTATTAACTGCTTAAAGCTTGACCCAAGCATTATTTATTTTTTCAGTCAAAACAAATAAGCCCATTACCTTCATCAGTAGCCCTTTATACCTGTATCAATAACTATCAGAATTTCCTGAACAGATAATTGACGTACGGAAACAGACTCTATAACTCAAAAGTTATAAAGTAGGTGTGTTTATTGCGCGCAGATGCACGGGGGATCTCTCCACCACAAACGTGCATACCCGAAGAGGCAAGTCCTCCCACATTTATACAGTGAAACAATACATAGTCATGTGATGCCTATACATATTCATTACCTAACCCCAGTTATTGCTTCATAGCATATCAGTCCTTTGCGCTTGCGCGGATCTTCCCAGAAATTATGGGCAGGGGTCTTCTGGATGTGGGCAGTGGTCTTTGGGAGGAAGAATATAGTCTTCCTCACAGTGTGCTCTTCACCCTTTCCCTGGAATGCGATGATTTTGCAATCCTGTAGTGTCTTTATCAGTCTGAGCTAATTCATGTCCTTGTTTACCCTCCGGCAAAGGGATTTATCGATGGTTTTGTGACGGGTGCCATCCTGTTTTCTAATTCTTGTTCCTTATGGTTGCCTTCCAGATGAGTTGGGAAAGCCCTTTTTGTGGTTGAATGTTCTCAGGGTTGCTTTTAGTTAGATAAGGTTTTAGTTAGATAAGGTCCCTTCTATCTGTAAATAAGTCCTTGCTAGCAAGAGAAAGCAAATTTTTCCATTTCCTAGCCATTTCTTTTCCTCTTAAACTATATGATACTATTCTATACTCTAAAATTCTTAATATGTGAAATTAACCATTATTTTATTTATTATTATTATTCCCCTATATCATAATTATGTAGAAATAACAGTATTTCTTCTATATAGTAGGTTACTACTCCTTACACACCCTCACTTCTACCAGGTTTCTTTTCTGTCTTCAGAACATTTATATATCAAGTTCTTGGTTTTTACTACGTAAATTATCTTTTTGTCTGTTTCTTCCCCTTTATTTTCCTATGCACCAAAAAAAAAAGTTGTTTTCCTTGTATCCCTTCTCTATATGCCATGCTCAAATACATCTTTGACATCCAATTCCAGATAGTGCTTCTCCTCTCTTATTTCCCATTCCCATCTTCTATCCTCTGCTCCTGCTTCAACATGCATTGCCTTTATTATCTGCATTATCTCAGGCTTTATTAAAAATAGAAAGTGTCTTGCCTATTCTTTTCTGTTTCTGAAATGGAAATAGGAAAGAGCAATGATATATTAATTTGATTGCAACCAGATCTCTGTGCTAATGCTGCTAAGGCTCACACTTCTTCAAGCTCTGCAAACATTATAAAAAGTAAAATAACCTACATCTGCTGTCTTCCTCTCCACCTCCCAAAAAAATCTGCAAATAAAATGCTTGTATGATCCTTCTTTCCAGAGCTCAGCTGTTGCCACTCCAAGGTCTAGTTCTAGTTTTGAGGAAACACAGCAACACAACAATTTTATTTTTTCAAACCCAGATTAAGTTGTGAGAAAATATATAGACTGGAATTGTGCTAGGTAGGAAAGGAAAAACTGCAGTGAAAGCTAAACTCACAGATTAAAGAAGAAAACCTCCATATACAAAGATATACAATTTTAAATAAAATACAGGAAGTATGAAGATGGCAATCCAGTAAAAAGAAAGATCAGCCCCTTCCAGTGAAAATTAGAGGTTGACCCTTCCACACATGGCCAACAAAATTTTGGAGGTGGCTGGGTACCTGGAAAACAACTGGGTTTACTATTGAAGAAAGACAAAGAGAGCACTTAATACCACAGCCTCTTCCTTACCCTTATCACTACATTTCCCCCATGCATCCAAGGACAGAGATTCTCCTCAGTCCTCCTTTTGTTGCTAATATATTTATAGAAACACTTTTTGTTGTCTTTTATGGCAGTAGCCAGATTAAGTTCTAGCTGGGCTTTGGTCCTTCTAATTTTCTCCCTGCATAACCTCATGACATTCTGCCTGTGATGAGAGACAGGAAACAATTAATTTGGCTCTCCCTGTCACTCAACCTGAGTTTCATACTTAAGTTTTACATTAAACTCTTCCCCTGTCAGTGGGTAACATGCTGGTGTTGTCCAACTACACAAGTGAAAAAAAACCAAAACAAAACCAAAACAAAGCAAAACAAAACAACAACAACAACAAAAAAATCAAAAAGTGTTGTTCTGATAGAAATTCTGATAGAAAACTGCATTTGGTGAAGAATAACCAAGAAAATCTAACAAGAAGTTCAGAATCTTTTCACTAACTACTGATTCAGAGATAGGTTTCCAAAAAGGGTGAAGAACAGAAAGAAAAGTGGGTATTTTTATATGTCATAACATAGATAGCCAAGAGACACTGCAAATACCGTGCTAACCATGAGATACACAGATTATCTGAGGCTACTTCAACTTCTGATAAATACTGAAATGGATTTTGCTCTGGGAATTTGATAGAAATCCAGCAAGCTAGAGGATTAAAGAAATATGGTGATGAACACTAGAATGCTCCAGGCAGAAAAAAAAAAAAATCATTTGCAGTCATACTACAGCTAGTCTATTCATACAGGGCACTTCTTTAATTTTATGAAGCACTGAAATTTATGAAGGACTAGTTCCCATTCTGTCCTGGCCTATGGTCTTTACAGAATAAGAAAAATGCAGCTCCATGTTTTAACTGTCAGTTTTTCAGCTGATGAATTAGGGAACAAAATGATGCTTATTGTTCCTGTGAGAACAACCACTTTTTTATGAAAATTACAAAAAAAATTGAAAAATTTGGAACTTTCATTATCAAATTTGTCCTTTTGTGTAATCTGCAAGACTGTGTGAGGCGAGGTAAATTGGAAATTCCAACTACTTCTCTGTCTTATGAAAATTCAGTTAAAGAAGTAGTATGGATGGAAAATTATTTTTAAAAAAAAAAATATTCTGAATATGCTGAAATCTAGCTCAGTTTCAAACACAAACATGTATCTGAATTACAGTGAGGTCAGCAAAGTGATTTCACTGTGGTTTATACCCAGCTCCTATAAACCTGTGTGGAAGACAAGAGTATAGTAATGAATTTCAAGTGTTTACATGTTACCAGCATAGCAAATTATTCTATACTGAAAGTAAGATTAAAATGGAACCCTCTACCCATAATTAGAAAGAATTAAAATGCAATTAAGAAGTACATCAGGGTATAAACTTTCCATGAATTAAAATTACCAATTCATTTTTATTCGTAACATCTCCAACTCTCTTGATTTGGATTTTTTTTTTTTTTTTTAAAAGCTGTTTCATATAATTTTATAGCCATTGTATTTGACTGGCTTTATACCTGCATAGACCAGATATGATGCATGGTGAAAGAGACATAGGACAGGAGATCTGAAGGAGACAAAGTGAAGAAGTGCAGACCATTGTAAAAAACTCGGATAGAGCTGTTCTAAAGAGGTAATTAGTAAACAACAGACAGGATTAGTCTGTGAAGGATGTTTAATGGAAGCCTTGCATTTTACTCAGCTAGAGTAATATTGGGCATTGTGGGAACTGTCACTCAAAGACTAGTCTGTCTCTTTCCTTGCCTAGCTTGCAACACTATAATGAAGCAAATACCACCAGAAATGTTATTCTACCACAGAACACTGTGGTAACAGGATTTATATTTAGGAGACTGCAAAAGTCACATTAGATATGTCATACCTACTAGATCACATACAGAAGGACTGAGAAATGCTCTGAAGTACTACCCAAAGTCACTCCCATTACTTAAAAAGTTACAATTTTTTTCAGCTTCTATATGATTCCTGATAACCTTCCCAGATAATTAAATCAACACAGATGTGCCTAAGCAGAATGAAAGAGTAATGAAATACATTTGATCTTAATAAAGGGTTTCAATAACGAGTATAAGTAAAATAACTGTATACAACAGCATTTATTTGAAAAGTTTCATTCCCATATGAACTTCAAGCAATTTAACTAACAAATTCCTTTTTCTAATGAATATAGTTATTTAAAAGGCCTACACTACCCTTGGGAACAGAGAGATGCCTTAATAGAAAGGTATATTTTACGCTTTCTGCCAAGAAAATATCAACTAAACAAATCTTCATTTAATTTCAAACAACTATGAATATGAAAAGCCATAGGACTTGCACAAATATGGAAGATTGCATTAGATATGGTTTAAGAATCAGCTTTAAATGTCCAGTATTTTATTTCATACATTTATGCATCATTATTTTTCCATTAGATAAAGCGTTTCTCCTACCAATGTTTTTCCTACCTATTCATACCAAATATTTATAAATCATCATATCGATGATTTATTGTTTAATCCAGGAAAAGTTCCTTCTAAGAAGTGTTGCTTCCCTCCTCCTCCAACTTTGTTTGAAGTCTTTTATAAGGAAAATCAATTCACAAAGAATTGACATCAATAGCTAGCAGACCATCTGATTAACTCTCCATTCATTACTATTTAGGGAGTTCATTGAAGGAACAGGGTTTATAATCACTTCAGAATATACTTCATTCTGTTCTTAATGCTATTTGCCATTTGTCAGATGTTTTTCAGCTCAGTCATTTTATACAGAGGACTACAAGCATTTGTCAGCTGGAACTGTCTGAAAATCATATTTTTCCCTAATATTAAAAACATAGGTGTTTTTCCCCTAAATTTAGTTGTTTAAACCAAATACATCAGAATCTTTCTTTTAACACGTGATATTTCAAATGAAAAACCTAGGTTTTAAACGTACGAAAGAATTTGTAGAAATTTCCAAAGCCAATTTCTGTGTAAGTCTATTATAGTCACTCCTGGGTCCTTTTGAATTATTACTAATGCAATGCACAGTTTTCAGTCCTGAGACTTAGCTATATGTTTTCAGCCAGCATAAGCTGAATATTCATTACATCTCACAGTCTCTTATAATATACTATCTTAGTATTTGTAATATTTTATGCAATTTGTGAACCTGATGTATTATTTCCACATATATTCTGTTATGAGGACAGCATTTTAACTATTGAGGCAAAAAATAGGCCATTTCCACTCACAGACAATGTTCAAAACTTTTTGTAGTACTTTATGAAGAAAACACCTTTACAGAACCTTTCCCCTTGGGCAGGGGAGATTGTCCAGCAAGCCGTTACTGGGAACTATGTGTGTCACTCAGCTTTGCAACCTCTAAGTGTTTTTAAGCATTGGGTAGTAGTTTCCCTCCACGCATCCCCATCAATTCAAATAAATTAATTAGGTAATAAATTAATCTAGATAATAAAATTATCAACTTTTAATATTCCTGAAAAATTGTGAGAATAAACTCATATTATTTAAGAATGTAAATTCTCCTTTTACATATCTGCTAGCGACAAATTTCATAACAGTCTTGAATTATTTTGAAACTAATTAATTTTGAGCATGTGTCTTTAATGATTACTGGTTATTCATTAATTCTAAGTAATCTCAAATTGCCAAAAAAATTTCAGTAGTTAAGTCTTGTCAAGTCTTATTCTATTTGCAGTTTTTAATATTAACCTCCCAGAAGAGAGCAGCTGTTTAAATTATTGTTAGAATTCAACATTCAGCAGGTGTTTGGTCAATTTGCATCATACCAGATTGCACAGAATGTTGAAGAACAGAGAACCCTAGTGTAGATTTGTTCTTCACAAAAGCAATGGGAGCTAATCATTTACTAACTCTAATAGAAAAATAATTTGCTGCTTTTCCTTAAAAATACTTTTTCTTAACATTTCTAGACAGTATTTCCTGTTACATTAATATAGATAAAAGGCTAATTTCAGAGAAACAAGCTAACTTGTTTCATGATCATATTAAAAACTCTATAAAAAATATTTTTTGCTAAACCAATCTAAAACATTTTCAGTAATGGCTTTTTAAGTGAAATCCAATTATAATTAATTGTTAATTTTGTTTTAAAAAAGCCCAGACCAGTCATTTTTGATGCTTCAAAGGTCAAATTAGTTTTGTTTTGGTTTGTTTTTTTTTTGGTTGGTTGGAGTTTTTTTGTTTGTTTTGTTTGGTTTTTTTTTAAGAAATACAGATATGTTATTCAGGTGTTTATTTAAAAGAAATATTATAAATACAAGCATATCAACTTTAAAGGAGATGTCTCTTAACTAAAAAATTACTCTGTGTTAGCATTATGTATTTGCATTTTTCATTCTACAGGAAAAATAGCAGCATTCTTTCCTTCCTCTCTCTTGATAGTTTTTACCACACTTTTAGCCAAACTTTAAAGTTTTACTAGATCCTGAAAACTGTTGAGTCTTAACCACTGCAAAACTTCACCATTCTGTGGTCAGCAGCCTGTTTTGGAAGGTGTCAGTTTACGCAGTGTTTGGGCAGTGGCCCCTGGGACAGTCTGAGACAGACTTGGTAAAGGGACCTTGACCTTACCTGCTACTTCTTCATGGTTTTTTTTCTGGTATTGCTAAGTGCTATAAAACTTCCCATAGTTAGAATTTTGGTTTTAACCCTCTGGTTACCTCATCATCCAAGATCACATCTCACTAGCTGAATTCTCTGTAGCTGTGGCCATCACAGGCAAAAAATGGGATGAAGCTGCACCAGGCATTGATGGGGAAGGCACAGCACTGGTAAACCTTTCAGGGAAATACAGGAACTAATCTGCTTCTGTGGAAGCATCAGTTATCCACTTCCTTTTCCTAAAGCAAGACAGGAGAGTGATCTTACACAAGGTGATCGGTCAGAGCAGTACAATGATATTGGAGCTGGTCTATGATGGGGCAAAGAAAAATATTTCCACTACAAAATAAAAAGTAAAGGACATTTTGCCAGTAACTACACTATAAAATCTAGCAGTGAAGTCTCAGTCACTGTTATTGAAATGGCATCAATCTTCTTGCATCATAAAGCAATTCTGCACAATGGGTCGGACCCATTGGCATTGACAACTTGGAGGATTAACACAATTAATATTCTGCATGCATCAATGAAGTGCTCATCACAAAAATCCAAGCTCTTTGATTCTCAGCAGTTTCCCAGCATAGTGAGCACACACAGACACACACAAAAAGATAAACACCAAAGAATTTACCAGGGTGTTTGTTTTGGGGTGTGGTTTTTTGTTTGTTTGTTTTGTTTTTTAATTTCAAGATAAAGTGTGTAGATTGTTTTACACACTATCATAGTAAGGAATATGAAGACTCAGAGGTTTAGCGATTACTGAACATATCACAATCCATCAGTTTTGCCAGGTTTATTTCCCTTATCTCTGTTATCCACATTCCTACTGTTGACATTTTTCATCCACCCATTTAGCTGCTTTTGCTTACTCTCAGACATAATAATTGTAATGTGATTTATGGGGTTTAGCTTCAGCTGTTTCCCTTGAAGTTTAAATTCCTATACAAGTAGAGAGTTTACTCTCTTTTCATGGCAGTCTTCGATATCAAGAAGGACAAAGATCTTAGAGTAACTCTCATATTGTTGTTATTAATCTTCATCCCTGTTTGCACCAAAAAAAAAGCTGTGTGTGTGGGGGAAGCTTTATAAGTTGAGTAATCTTCATGAAATAAGATCAAAAGCACATTTTTATTTCAACAAGTCATTAACAGGTCAATGTGAATAAGTTTTTTCTATCAGAACATAAATACTATAGAATGTTAGGATCTAATTAGTCTGGTATGTCTGAAGATTATTCGCTTAAAGTTTTACACCATAAGCCAGCATTTTATTTTTTCTTTTTTTTTTTTTTCAAATAAAGGTGAGGACTATCAGTTATTTAAATGAAAAAAAAAAAACAAACCAACCAACCAAACAAACAAAAAACAACCCACAGAAAAAAAAATGAAAGAAACATCACCAATAAATCTCCACAGGACACATCAAGAACTCCACACTTATTTCCACATTTTCAGCTGCATGTTGGAGAAACTCACACACCTTCAAACAAGTCCCAAGCAAAGACCTTACTGCAAGAAAGCTGTGGAAGTTTGGCTATCTCTTAAATACTGTTTTATCATCCTCAATGTGGAAATACACTAGGGTTTTTTTTATAAAATATATTTCAAACACAAATACTGAAAGGTGCATACATAATTTAGAAATAATAAGCGTTATCATTTGACACAGGAGAGCAGAAAGAAACCATCTGCTATGCATTTTTAATGATTCTGAGACCGGATTTTGATGTAACAGGGAAAGACTGAATAGGTATAAAATCCCAAAGTTCTCAATAACAAGTTTCATTAATAGCCACTTCTTTCTTAAATTTTTCTAA
This sequence comes from Merops nubicus, assembly GCF_000691845.1. NCBI lineage: Eukaryota > Metazoa > Chordata > Aves > Coraciiformes > Meropidae > Merops > Merops nubicus. Next base: position 29,634 of record NW_008594126.1, on the reverse strand, counting down.
ATCTTTGGAAGTTATTCCTAAATTATTTCTACTCTTTCAAGATTGAAATGAGAAAAAATTACTTCTTCCCTTTTTTTTTTTTTTTTGAAAAACCAAACCCTCCAAAACACTTTCCTTTTTAAATTGCACATTCAACTCTTCCTTTATCCTTTCATCAAGCTCTCTGTCAATCTCCTTATCATTTGTCTTTGTAATTCAAACCTTTTTTGCTGGTGAATAATAATTCTTTTAAATGGACAAAATAGGGACCTTATTTGCATGTGTATTTATGTATGCATGGCTATATGCCCCCAGTTTTTCTGTTAAAGTTAGAAAGCAATGTGTAAATAAACAAATACCTTATGTGTAAAACCTACCAAGATTTCACTATTAAGCATCATCTCAGTTTTATGTTGTAAACAAAATCCTTCTTTGTCTCATCAGTGGAACATCCCTGAATTACCAATGATAATATATGCAGGCAATGAAATTTGCTGCTCATCTCAGATTTTCTGGAGTATTGTAAATTTTATGAGGTCAATTTTTAGAAATTTGTCATTTCCACAGTGCTTTCAATTTCACAATATACAAGTGCTAACACCCAGCTGCACAAGGCAATTCTACTATTCCGTATTATACAGAATCAAGTAGATTTGAGCCTGTGTTTTTCTATTTGTTATTTAATAGCAGCAATATCTTGCTGAAGCTTACAGAGAGGGGTTGTAAATTTTCTTTCCACCACTGACACGTTACAAGAACATTGCATAGGTCCATGTCTCTATTCCTTACCAAAAAAAAAAAAAATAGGAAGATTATTTCAGCATACATCTTCCCTCAGAAAGAAAGTTATAACAGCAAGTTATATCTTTGTAGTTCTTATGGATCTGTGCAGGCTAACATCTTTGTAACCACAGAAGAGGGTTCGCGCCCACCCAAAAGAACTTCAGTAAAGAACATATCAGTGATGAATAGCAGCATTATTCTCTTTTTAATAGCAATAGAAATAGAAATAATGCTATAGCATTATTTCTGGTTTAAAGTCTTACCAGAAGAGGATAAGAAATTCATCTAGGTGATTCTAAAAAGCCTATTTGGTTCTGAAAGAGATAAGGATGAACTTGCTTTATACAGCACAGGGGCTGAAAGAAGAATTTTAAGACCTCATTTTTATTGAAGTAGCCTTTTGCCTAAATGTACAGTAGAAAGCTGTTGGTACATATACAGCACTGAAATTGAATACTATATGTCATTTCCTTCTTGTCCTGTTGTCTATATCTCTAAACTATTCCTTATTTTATGTCAATGTTAATCTCTTCGGAGTAGTAACTGCACGTGGTGTGTCTGACCAACGAGAATCATATTAATAAATAAAACCGTTTACAGTAGTGAAGAGTATGCTACATAACAAAGCTCACCTGCAACATGAAGATGGGCTACTGTGAACAACTGAGGACACTTCTGTTACTCTGCTTTTATATTGCCAATATTTTAGATATCTAAATGCTACTATGATTGTTTTCTTAATCTAAATAATCTTTAAAAGAAATAATATCAAACGACTCAGAACATATGAGATTTATTTTAGAATAAAATAAAGGGTTCCTGTTCTTAAAAAAGAATTACTACCTTTTGCTCTTGCTTATCCAAAATCCTCCAGTTCCAACTGATTTCACTGTATTCAAAAGTTTTATCTCCCCCTTAAATCCCCTAACTTTTATTTCGTCTGGTTGCCAGATGCTGACATGTAGAGGATTTACATCAAAATTCTTGCAATTAATCAAACAGTCCATTGATGTTAGATGTTGTAGGCATAGAAAGTAGCACACTATTGCAATAAGATTATTTCTGCATTATGTGGACAAGATATGAAGTAATTTGAAGGGTTCACTGTTTTTATCTGAAGAGGCTGGCTGGCTGCAAAGAAGCAAAACCAGCTTCAGAGACAAAATCCAGATAATAATTAAAGATGCACAAAATGCATTAGGTAATGTAGTATTTTACACTTAGAAAAGGATATGGGCTACATTTAAAAAAAAAAAAAATTCTAAAAGACCCTCTTAACCTTTAGAAGTACTTCTTCACTTCAGTAGTCTGTTCCTTGAAACACTGACTAAAGTGAACTTCATAGAAGTCCAGGGGTCTACAGTTCACTTATCTAACACAGTGTCCTCTTGAACTGTGAGAGCAAGTTGGCCAACTCCAGGAAGACATTCAGCAGCTCAGAAATTAATCTACTACACCTAAAAATGAAAAGGCAACTTATATTATAGATATCTTTCTGCCTCCAGAAGTTAACTTAAAGAGTTTTGCCACACACACTTACTGAATTTTTTAAAAAGCACATAATTGTATATTATATTTTATGTTGTTGGCAACCTTGATCTCTTTACCAACATCCAACAGCATAACTTCTTGCAAGATGATTTTTAATTCATATGTAAAGTCATGAAAATCAGGAGAATTATGTGCGTTAGCATGGATTGTAACACAATCCATAACGTGTGAAATATTACTTCTTGTGTATTAAGTTTTTTGGTTTAGTTAAATAAAACTGTTGCATACTTAGCACCAGCAGCTACAGGAACAAAATAAAAAGTGAAATAGACAAATGTTAGAGCTAAGTAGTTAAAACCAGAATTGAACTTTTAAGTGTATTTTCAATGTCATAGAAGCTGTATAACATCAAGCTTGTTAATTTTATATTATGTACATTAATGCATACTTACTTTTAATGCATTAAGTTAGCTTATTTCTAGAACTTACCCTATTTCTATGCCTACCTTGTATACAAGTTTTAATATTCTTGGAACTGTTCAGAGATAGTCTGGTTTTGTTGTATAAGTGCTGTAAGAATTAACATTTGGCATTACTTTACAGGGCTATTCCTTTATTTTCTGTGGATAGTCTCAATACCTTTTACAATACATTCATGGTGGTATGTATTTTCCATTAAATACTGCAAATACTAATCTAATTGCAAATCTATTTTAATATAATCATAGTTCACACTGAATTAACAACTCATTTCTGTACTAATTCAAATAAATATACATTGTGAACTAACCTAGTTTTTGTACATGTATTGTTTTGGGGTTTCTTCTCTCAGCTGGATTGGAAATCAATAGATCTTAAGAAATCTTTTTGTTGGTCTACTAAGAAATCACGGAGAAGTCATATCATCTCTATGCTCCATCTATATTTTACAAAAGAGCAAGTTATCATTGTGTGTGTTTTAGTAGCTATGCCCAAGAAATATTTTACTGAAGAACAATTCAAGAAATACTCATGAAGTTAATGCTTTTGTACACTTACAATGAAGTTACATAAGAAAATTTATTTTAAAAATTACTACACCCTGTTTTGAAGTAAAGATATAAAGAGTTATCTACTAATCAAGGTTTGGTTACTAAAGAACTAATCACAGTGTACTGAAAACAATGAAAGCCTTTACAGGTTTTTGTACATCGACTAACAACTGAATACATGGAAAAAGGATCCCATGCACTGAGGTTAAGGCTAAAATAAATTCATACCTAGGCTCCCACCAAATGCAAATCACCTGAAAAACCTGACCTGCCCGAAAAAACACAGGAGCACTAACCTACAGTAAAGAACATGACAATTTCCTCTGTTTCATTAATTTAAATAAATATTCTAAATCAAAGTTGCTTTTGTTATAGTTATAAGAAATCTCACCTAAGATACTTTAACATCATACAGTGTTATGTAGCACCATTCAAACTGGTGTGGTCACAGATCAAATGATGAAAGAGAAAAAAAAAAGATGAAAAGGCATAAAAATAAGAAATAAGCACATGCACAAGCTTTAGCTCTAAATGCAATCATGAAACAACCCATCTTCCTTAGCTAAGTAAAATACTTTTTTTTTCGCAGGTAAAATTTCAATATATATTCTTAAAATATGGGTGGTGGTGTGTTGGAAATCAGTATGTATATATGTAATGAGTTAGGTACCATAAAAATAGTGAAATTGCACAGTAGTGGGAATCTAAATTACGTTAACTCTTCATGGATTACATTCTCATTCTAGATTACATAGTCTCATTCTATACTGAAAGTACAAAGCAGTTGATTTCCAGTGAAACATTGTAATGAAAAACAAGAACAAACTAAAAACAAAGGTAGTTACTCATGCACACACAATACAAATACAATACATGAAAAGCAAAAACCTAACATTTATGAAATTTGTGGTCAGCTGAGCATACAGTTCTAACAAATTGCATAAGTAGTATACATTTTTTAAAACTTCAGATTTAAAAAAAAAAAACTGAGAGTTTCAATGAGTCAAGAGAGGGAGAGGACGAGAGCAATTATGCAATTAGATATCTGGAATACATAAGGCTCAATCTGTTTCCCTAATGAATAACAAAAAGTGTGTGATAGAAAACCATCAATCAGAAGAGAATGGTGGAACAGTTTGTCTTTATGTTTGTTTCCCACACTCCACATATTTTGTTAATTTGGATTATTTTTGTTTTTCCTGCTACTACTATTTGGAAGTAATGCAAGCACCTCTCAGCACTAAAATGTAGGATGCTTGAAAATACAAAGAGACTTGATTATCCTAATTTATCAGGTGAGAAAATTAAGACACTGAAGGACAAAGGATCTTACTTGAAGTGGTCATACTGAATTTGATACCTCAGCTTTGTGGCAAGTAAAATACACAATTGTCTTTTAATCAGTTCAGTTGCATGTCTCAAATTTCTTCAGCCTTAGTTCTGTTAACAAAGTGTTTTTCAAATTGTTACAGAAAAAAGGCAAAGATTTCCCTCCCCTCCAACTTTTCTTCATACAACTTGCATACAACTGCTCCTATGATTTTACTAGCTAAAATCCTTTAGATGTAAAGCACCTTTTCAAGCAACGCATTATCTTTAGTGATGCCTGCAGCCACTACAAAACATGTATTTTCTTTGACCTCAGCACCACGCAGGATAGTAAAGTAGCATTACAAACTTCAGAGGATGTAAATAGCTACAGCACATAGCATGTGTTTCTGAGAAACATTTATTCCACTGAAGCATTGAAATGCCTTCATATAGAAATCTTTGTCTTCATCTGAGTATTTTAATTAAGTGTAAACGCCAAAACTCTATTAAAAGTTCTAGCTTTGGTCTTGAGTTTTCCCAGTTGATAAATGTGATACAGTAACATATCACAACGGGAGGAAAACTCGGAGGTATTCAAAGCATCACTGAGCAGAAATACTCAGGAGTAATATGCACACACTTCTTATCACATAACTTAAGCAGGACTGTTTAATTGGAAAGTGTGTAATGTGATTTGATCTGCCAAGCATTCTTCAAGATTTTAGTGATAAAACCCACTGGAACTATCTCATCCTTTAAAGCACAGTGTTTGCAGCATAGCAAGAACAAAGCAGCATTGCTAAATCCCCATTTTTGCTGGGAATATCTCAGTGTGATTATCTATACGTCCTGGTTTGGCTGGGCCAGGGTTGTTTTCCCCCCTCAGCCAGTCAGGAGCTCGCTGCTAGGCTTACCCCGTGCCTGGGCAGCAGAGATCCAGACTATTGTCTATCATTACATGTAAGAGAAATCTCCTTACCTCAAAAAGGGCAAAGCATTAATTTAGAAATAAATAAGAGAGTTCATGTGATCTGATGTTTTGTATCTGCGGAGAACTACAGTTAGTGATCCAAGGAGACAGACATTTCAAGTCCTATTTTATGCAGACAGGCAAAAATCTCCTCTGCAGGATGTGGGTTTTGCAGCATATGAACATCACTGTGCACAGACAGAGGTTTGGGGATTGTTTGTTTGTTTTAGAAAGCAACAAAACCATACTTTGATCAAGTAGAATTGCAAGTGTGTATAAAAATCAAACAACATTTAATCAGATTCCAGGGAAATTGAGACCTGTGTAACCAAAATATTGGATATGAATATGATCAAAAAGATGTTGTATGTGGTCTACCTACAAGATCAGTAAGGAGTTAAATATGTCTATATTTTACAAAAAAAAAAAAAATTAACAGAATTGTTGAACTAATTAATGTTAAAAATAGTAGTATTTCTTAAAGAAAAGTAGTACAAAAAAAAAGTTGAGTTTGAAACAGCTGTTTTGTACTTCTGACACCATTAAGTTAATGTCCTATTTAAGGCTATCAGTCATTACCTAAACCACCTTTTTTTGCCTGGAAACTAATGCATATGAAGAAAAACCCTAAGTGGGTTTCCTCACTGATTCCAACTTCCACCCAGCAGTCCCACTCCAGCCACTGAATTGCATTACTTCTAGAGGGAAACACCTTTCTCAACAAGTATATTCTAACAGATGATTCTCTCCCCAGACTAGAAGTAATATTGTCAACAATAAAACCCCCATTCTGTTCATATCTAATTTCCCTAAAATATAAGCATTTGATCAAAGCTTTTCAAAGTTCTCCACAAAGAACATATCGTTCAGGCTGCAACATGTATCCTCTACGTTTTTTCTAAAGTTCCTTAATCCCTACTAGTATACTTATAAGATGTGTGACCATCATTATATTTTTACCTTGTGCAAAGTATATAAAAACAGGAAAACCAACTGCTTCACTAAGTCTGAATTATTACCTAAGTCAAATCTGAACCCCATTTTTTTTTCTGAGTTTAGCTTTGCTGTTTGCTGCTAAGCTCAAAGAGTTGACTGATATCAAAGGACAGTAGAGAGAATAATAAGACGTAAAGAAGGCATATTAGAAGCCAAAATCACTTAAAATCATCCACAAACAAAAGGTGCAAGAGTGGATCTGTGGAAGCATGTAAAAGGAAATACAATATTATTAACTTTGAAATTAAGAAGAAAAAAATCATAAACAACCTAGCCTTATTGCTAATGTTAAAATCGTCAGCCCAAAACTTCCACTATACCATGTTAAAGCTACTTTTTTTTCCCCAGAGAAGACAGTGACCTTCTCTAAGTACAGAACTACTCTGACTCTATAGCAGTGTGATTGTACCTCTTCCTAAGACCTCCTCTTCCTAAATACTCTCGTTTGAATGAAAACAAGGAAAGTCAGCTAGGGAAGTCTTCTCCTACGAGCTTTGAAGTTCCTCTTGCTGTAAAGCTTTCATTTCACATGTGATAAACAAAGAGCAAGAGATCATGACACTAGATCCTACAAGCCCACTCATATGGTACATTAAACACCAGAAACTTTGCTACTGAAACTTGAATTTCACTAACTAACTTTATTTAATAGTAACAGCTGAAAACAGATTCTACAGTGTAGCTAAAGCATTGTAAATTTGTTTGAAGTAAAACTATGTTTGGATTTGCAATCCAGGAAACCTTGATTAATCACATCTGCAGCATAGCATGCATCACACATTTTAAAATGCTTGTTGTGTGCCATAAACACAATGTCAATTTTTATGTGTTCACTTATGTCATAACCTAAAACTTTCCACGGTGACCATGTCAGTAGTTTTATTTTTTATAGCTGTTTTCTAGTCTCTGGATGGCAAAATTTCTGAGACAACAAACTGAGTTTTCACTTGCCTAAAATGACATAAAAAAACAAATTAGCCATTACATTATCTATCAGCAAGACTAACACATGTAAAGAGAACCAAAGAGATGCCCTTTACTGATAGTCAGCTTATACAAAACTGTGACTGTCTGTTTAGCATCTTTGCCAACTTTTTCCTTTTATCTGGAAGCAAATCCAATTGTTCCCCTTGATATGCTAAGGGCATTCTGTCTCATGAATGAAATATAAAGGTCAGTTTCTTCTGCAGTGACATTCACAAGAATACATGGGTCATTTGAAATAAAAATATTTTGTTCACTGTTAATGGTCAGACAAACCTGCCTTTCCAGCTTCCCCAGCTCCCTACTTTGTCATCCAAAGAAAGACTTGCATGATAGATAATCACTAATGGGATTATTGAGCAACTAGTTAGGAGTGCGAAACAGAAGGAAAACAATCCAGCATATATCCCATGATCATGTTCTTCATTTTGTGTGATGAAACAATGACCAACCTGTAAACAAATTTCTGAATAATCCTCCTTTGACATTCACTTCCATTTATACAAGTAGTGTGATTTTTAAATGTATTTTCACAATAGTCTTCAAAGGTATGAAGTATTTCCCACTTCCGAAGAAATCTAAGAGCTTAGCCCATGATGTCTATCATGTAAACAAAACAAAAAACAATTTCATCTAGAGCCTAATACTGAAATAATGACAACT
>NW_008594126.1:0-21395 GCF_000691845.1 Merops nubicus | reverse complement strand
GTGAATGCCTGCTGCCTCTGCATATGAAAAAACCAGAAACGTTGCCCTAAATCCTCAATCAGTATTACCAAAAAGCATTGCTTTATCATCATATTATCTAGGCCTGACTCCAAATATTCTACAACCAGGCACTTGCCCCAAAGACAGCAGCACCAGGAATTTTCTCCGTCACACTTGCTTTGTAGCTGGAAGATTCCTCTAAGGAGCTGAAGATAGGTTTAAATCTTCTCTCCAGGGAAGCTCCCAGGTATTTCCACACCGTGGTCAAGCTGCAAACACAGCTCACTCATCTGGGAGTGACAGCCAATTTCAAAAGCACAAAGGCAATTACTGTAACAGTATAACCCTGTCAGTACTTATCCCAGCACTACCACTGCTCAACATGCTGAGACAAATGCTGCCAAAACAGTACTGTTTAATGGTACCCAGGTAGCCAGGTAAGTTTTAGCTGTCCTGATTTGCATTAAGACAGAACTAATTCTGTTCAGGGACTTGACTTTTCAGCTGTCACCTCTAAGTTACTGCACTTGCTGGAGTTAACAGTTTATTTTTGCAGACAGTGTCTGCTTCTAATAGTGGTTGTGCTTGATGCTTGTAGTTACTACGAAGGATTAGTATGCAGAAGAGCTTTTCCCTATACTTAACCCTAGGGAAACCAAGGTCACTCCTAAATATTGTATACCACATTGGGGGTGAAAAAAGTAGAGGGCCACACCTGTGGGGAGGAGCAGACAGGAAGGTGACACTAAGCTGACCACTGACATATTCCAAACCATATACATCATAGTTAGTATAAAAGTGAGGGATCATGACGGACAAGCTCTCTTCTTCAATGACTGCCATCTGAGAAAGACTGTCTGTTCTGCCTTTGATCTCAAATCCACGCATTCCTGAATCCAGTTTCAGAATGCAGCTCCTGAATCTGGTTCCCATCTGCTGCTAAGTCCAGTCTGAGACTTCCCCAGTGTGTGTCCACATCAGTGGTGACAGTGATATAATTACCATCAGAGGGCTGGGTTCGATATCGATTCTGTATACATTTGTATATAGTTAATTTTATTCTTATTATTTTCCTTAAAGCTGTTTTGGTTTTCTTTTCTGATCCATAAATTTCTCTCCCTTCACCTAGTGACCAGCCAAGCCCTAACCTTTGATAAAAGTCTCTTTGGCAAAAAGCAGCATTAATTATTTTAGAAGGCTTCCAGATATAATCCTGGAAAATAAATGCCTGTAAGTATGGAAAAGGTAGCAGAAACTATCATAAGAGGACAAAAAAAACCTCAAAAACACACACACACCCCTCCCCCAAAAAAAAACAAACAAAAAAAACCCACAAAAAAACAAAACAAAACAAAAACAAACAAACAAACAAACAAAAACCCAAGAAACCCCAACACACCAAACCACAAACCCCAACACACATAATGATACCAGACAGTCAGAATAGCTGTTCTTGACTTTTTCTTTCCAAAGGGAAATTCATCATTAAGCTTGGGTACTAGCATTCAAAATAGGTAAGAAGTTCATAGATAACAGACCTGACTGATACTGTCAGCTACAAAGCTTTCAAGAAGTTTACTTGCCAAAGCCTCTTAAACAAGCTAAGTAGTCACGGGATAAAAGGAAGGTCCTATGAAATTTGTTGAAAGATTGGATAAGGTGAATTTTCATAGCAAAGGCTGTGAAGAGGGTTTCACATGTGAGAAGTTACATACTATTCAAGATGTAGTTTTGAATACATACAAATACATAAATTACCTAGAAAAGGGAAAAAAAAACAATGATGTGGCAACGGTTGCTGATGAAACTGCACTGTTCAAAATAGAAGAGTTGAACTGTGATTGTAAAGAGCTGCACAAGACATTCTGAAACTTACTGGATTATAAATTGGCAGATGAGATTGGACATAAAAGCATGAAGTGATGAAGAAAAAAAAATATCCCAGCTGCCTATAAGTAGTAATGGATCTATTAAAAGAAAACAAAATTTGGGGCTACAACAGATAGTTCCGAAAAAAAAAAAGAAAAAAATACACCTAAAAGTTTAAAGCGTAACTGCAGTCAAAATAAATTCAGTAATTATTAGGAAAGCTACAGTGCTTGACAAAGCCCACTGTGAAACGATTTGGATCTCAAAAAATCAAAAAGCTCTCAGAATGCTCAGAAGCTGAAGTGTAAATTAAGAGCTCAGAAAACTCCATGGTCAAAAGGCAGTTGTTTTCAGAACATGTTAGAAATGAGCTATGTGGAATGATTTCTCTGTAACTGTAGTATTACCATGAGCATTGAAAAAAATAGAATGATAAAGGAGAAAAATATCTTTTCACAAATATTTCACAACAGCTTGCTCTGATCACAGAAACTCCCATGCACTCCTGAGCAGTGCTTACATAGTGGCCAGTAGAAAAATTCATATGAGCAGCATTATACTCCTTCACAAGGTTTTAGAGGATGCATTTTCAGTGTTTTACCTTGTACCTGTTATGATTTCTCCTAGATTCAACCTAAGAAATGAGATTTTGCTCTTAAATAATGGAAACAGAGATAGTCTCATAAGGGCTTCCCTTTGAAGGTAGGGCAATAGAATTGTTTTATTGCTGGTCTTCAATTTGTCACATTCCTATATACTCTCAAAAATAATTGTAGTCAAATATAAACTAGATATTTTGTGGCTGGTTTTGTTAAGTTTATTTCAAACTAACATGCATTTATTTTTATGATATTTTTTTTTCCCACTTCACTAGTCACAAATTCATTTATCCATCAGATCTCTCTGTTGTTGCCCAGCTGCGCTTCCCACTATGATGCTGGAGAAATAATTAAAACTAAAGCAACAGAATGTTACTTGATCTCCAGAATGACCTTACACACTCACAAATAATAGAACCCCTTAAATATCTCAAGCAAAACACTTAACGCTAAACAGATCCTTTAAAAATGACGAGCTGAAGGACTGTAGGTTAAAAGACTGATTCCTCATTAGTGAACATAGGCACATGGTATCCATCATCTTACACTGAGAAGTATACCTCATAGTTTAGATGGTAGCTTTGAGTAAAACTAGAAAACCTTTTGTTTTCCATCAGGCATATGGTGCAGTTTTATTCTCTCTTCTGGTAAAGTAACAAGTTCCGGTACACATTTGCTGAGTAAACCTCCAAATAAACTGTGTTTGAATATAACCTATATTTAGAGAGAGAAGAACTTCACACATACACCTCAGTACTTGAAAACTACAGACAGCTGTAAATCTTTATCAATCTGTAAGAAGAACTGTTTTGCTTAACATTCAAGGAAGAAAACAGAAAGTGCAAAACTTAACATGCTGCATAATACCCTAATTTGGTATCTCCTATTGTATCTCTTCTAATAAATAAGATCTCTAATAAGCACAAGAGACTTCTTATCAGTTCCCTGCTGTGAGGGCACATTTCCAAAATTTATAAATCTATTCTCATCAAGCTCATTGGAGTGGTGAAGTAAAATCCTGGAGAGGAGTACTAATCAGTAAAAGAAGCCTGATTGTATGAGCTGCCTGTGTACTGCAGAAGACTGTTCCATACTGCAGTACAACTGCATGGGCATCCATGTCAATGTTCAGTGAAACGGCGTATCTGCTCTAAAAAACTCAAGAAATCAAACAAAGGTCAGCACTTTAACTGGAGCAGGAAGTGATGCATATCCTACAGAAACATTATTTTACAGAAGCAACTCTATTGTAAGTCTTGAAAACTACCAGTGAAATAGCTGATGTGACCTTCGTTTTCTAATTTGCAAGTGTTTTTAAAATCCATAACTCTCATAGTTGATGAAACTTTCTGCTACCATACCTAAGAGCTTTGTAAAGCTTCTGTTATTCCTGGGTAATTGGTAATAATGTGCTGTTGTTCTAATGGGGTCTTATGCATGACCATAACATTAAGAACATACTTTTCATTTAAAGCACTTTGGTTTTAAACAGGAAGTAGTGTATTAACTTTCAAAATTTCATAGTTTTTTTTTTTTTAATAACATTTCAAAACTTCAAATAATTTGTCCTTCTGCTATATAATATTTTTATAAACACTAAAAATAATTAAATTTATCTACTTTCCTAGCTAAAAAAAAAAATATATATTTAATTAAATCTGTAAGACAGAAGAAAAATCATGATCCCAGTATCTGTTTAATATATATAACTCATAACAAATATAACTCATAAAAGTTAAAAATCCTTAATCAAACCTAAGTTGAATGAAATCACATCTTATTAAAGTACATCATTATAACCAAAGCAAAACCTATAACTTGAATTTAACTAGGTATATCTTCATCACTAAGGTCACTGTAGATTTGAGTTTTAATCAAAACAGTTCCGCTCTCTCATGAAATATGTTTCAGTGACACAAATCTAATTTATGGGAATTATTAAACAGTTTCTTTGTGAACTGGGAAAAGACAAGACAAATATCCTTTGAAAAAATTTCCATTTTAGGTGTGGACATCAAACATCAGATCATATAGGTATTCAGCAATTCACGTTAACTGATCCTCGGTGAAAGTGTCACAATAGAAAGCAGGGAGAGAAAACCCTCATACTACTCATTAAAAGTTATTAATGAACGTTTGTATTTGGTTTATGTGGCAAGTTGATGATTTTGGGGGTCTGCAAGGGTGGCTTCTGTGACACGAGACCAGGAGCTGCCCTCATATCAGACAGCGTGAGTTCCAGCCAGCTTCACTGCTCTGCAAAGCTGAGGCCATCAGCAACACTGCTGTTGTGATAATGCATTTAACAAAGGGTAAAAAATGCTGCATGCCAGCCATGAGAGAGAGGAGTGAGAAAAATGTGAGAGAAAAAGTCCTGCAGACACCAGGATCAGTGGAGAAGGACAGGGAGGAGTTGCTTTGGGTACCGGAGCAAAGATTCTCCTGCAGCCAGTGGAGAGAGCATGGTGAAGTGGGTTGTCCCACTGCAACCCATGTAGAGGACCACGTCAGAACAGTCTGTTCCCGATGGTACCCTATGGGAAGAGTCATGCTGGAGCAGTTCAGGAAGCACTGTATCCCATGAGAGGAGCTCCACACTGGAGCAGGGGAATTGAGTGAAGAACAAAGCAGCAGAGATGAAGTGTTATGAACACACACCCCTCATCCCCCTGGGCTGCTTGGTGCAGGAGGATGTAGAAGCACCATGAATGATCTTAAGCCTTAGAAGAAGAGAGGCATGAAGGGAAAGTAGGTTTGGTTTTTTCTTTGTTTCTAATGATCTACTCTATTTTTAATTGACAGTTAGGGTTCCCTCATCAAGTTTGTTTTGCCTGTGATGGTAATTAACAAGTTATCTCCCTCCCTGCCCCATGAGCTTACTTTCTGACCATGGCTTGCTGAGGAGGAGGAGTAAGAAAGCAGCTGAGTCAGGGTCTGGCAGTCAGCCAAGCTTAACCCACCACAGTATTCTAGATCCAGATCAAAAATTATCTAGCCATAAAAGACTCTTCAACAGGCTTCCAGAGTAATCTAGAAATAGAAGTTAATTGTTTTATGAAAGGGTTGATATGATAACACTTCCTGCAGCAATGACACAGGACATCAACAACCCCAACATCTTTTGTAGTTCTAGACTTCCAAAAGTCATACTGAGAAAACAAAACAAACAAAAAAAACAGAAAAAGAAACCCAGCCCAAAACTGGCTGTTGAACTGTTCTGATCTGCACTTAACAAAAGAAACTCAGTGCTATGCATAAGACCTTTTCATCAGACCCTTAATATATCCCTTCTGATAAATGCCCTTAGAAATGCATTCAGTGATGACTGTTATCAGTATGTTGGAAAACGGCAGCAACTTATTGTCAGTGACTGGTTCCTGACAGCATTCAGGTCTAACTGAAATAAAAGATATTGCCCTGCCTATCATTTCAAGCACTGCTAGTGATTTTGGATTCCCAGTCTGAAATCACTTTGAGGACAATTTCTAGAAGACAAGTTCTCCATATTGTCTAAAAATCCTCCACACCTGACAAGATATTAAGAAGCAAAAACAAACAAACAAAAAAAACAACAGAATTCCCACTTCACTTTTTACTTAGAAGTAATCTTCAGCACAAAGGTATTGTTACTGTAGTTAAATGAAAACCAAACAGGAAAGAAGAGAAAAAAGACTCTGTGAAAGAGTACTAACTACCGAATTTAATAGCTTTTTCTGCAAGAGTGTGAAATGCCCTGCCTTACTGAGCTGCAATTTAACATTGCTTGTCTACACTGTTACAGATGTGAGGTGACAATATTAAGAATTACCCATCTTTAAGAAACTCACTGATTTATATTCAATGTTAGTAGGTTAGTATTCAAGGATCACCTCCTCCAAGCTCAGGATAGATTCATCCTGACAAAGAGGAAGCATAGTTTCACTCTATTTGGAAGAGACCTTGTTGTGGTTTGAGGCTTGGAATGGGGGCGTGACCTTCCAGCAACTGGGAGGACCCCGGGTGGGGGTGAACCATTGTATTCCCTCCCCTTCCCACATACACTCTGATAAGAGGCAGGGAGTGGTTTCTTGTTTCACTCCTGCCTTGGAGCTCGGAGAGGCAAGTTCTCCTTTCACTCCGTGGGACCCTGGAACCATTTCTGAGGGTTTTGTATATTTTATTTTTTTGTATTATTCCCCTAATCTTCGTATATATTATTTTCCTTACCTCCCTTTTTTCATTTTCTGTTCCTTGTTGAACAATATTCTTTCTTTTTTTTTTTTTTTCCAAAGTGTCTCTCTCTCTCTCTCAGGGGGGGAGAGGCGAGTACATAGTTCTGTTCCGTGTGGGTCCTGCCCTGAACCCCTTTTTACACGGAACCAGGACAGACCTTTAAGTCAAATTGTTAATCCAGCACTACCAAGTCACCACTAAACCATGGCCCTCAGCACCACATCTACACATCTTTTAACTACCACAAGGGATGGTGACTCTATCACTTCCCTGGGCAGCCTGTTCCAGTGCTTTACAACCCTTTCAGTGAAGAATTTTTTTCTAATATCCGATCTAACTCTCCCTTGGCACAACCTGACCCTGTTTCATCCTGCCCTGTAGGTTGTTACTTGGGAGAATAGACCAACTCTCACCTTGCTACAACCTCCTTTCAGGTAGTTGTAGAAGTGTGGCACAAACGCTGGGAGGCCTGCATGGATGAATGGGGAGCTCCTACCTAGACAAAAACAACACAAAAAAGGAAGCCTATAGAAGACAGAAGCAAGGACAGGTAATCTTGGAGGAATACAGAAAAATTGTCCAAGCAGCCAGGGATCAGTTTAGTGTCCTGGTTGGGCTTGGGT
Organism: Merops nubicus; assembly: GCF_000691845.1. Taxonomy (NCBI): domain Eukaryota; kingdom Metazoa; phylum Chordata; class Aves; order Coraciiformes; family Meropidae; genus Merops; species Merops nubicus. The sequence goes on along the minus strand of NW_008594126.1, from coordinate 14,092 downwards.
AGGGTTGGTTTTCTGCTGTAGTTGGACAGGAGCTGTAGCCAAGCAGACAGCTGGACCAGATGGGGGATTATTCGCTGCTGTGCTGACATCATGCCCATGGCAGCAGGGCCAGGCAAGCCAGGCCAGGTTCTGGGTCCGGGCTTTCCAGGTTCAGGGGTTGCCTTCTGGAGCCCGTGCAGGGATCTCTGTCCTTGTACCCTTTGTTATATATTGTTATAACTATTGTTACTGATGTTGTTGACTGTTCCTACTGTGTTGTTGTATTAAATTCTTCTTATCTCAGTCCATGGGAGTTCGCATTTTTCTCCCTTTTCTCCCTCTTGGTCATGGGGTGGGGGATGAGCAAGTGGCCACCAAAGGCAAGCCAAAGCCCTAATAGAATTAAATCTGGCCAAGGACATCAAAGGCAACAAGAAAAGCTTCCATAGGTACATTGGTTATAAAAGGAAAACTAAGGAAAATGTGGGCCCACTCCAGAAGGAAATGGGAGAACTGGTTGCCTGGGATATGGAGAAGGCTTAGGTACTCAATTATTTTCTTGCCTCAGCCTTCACAAGCAAGTGCTCCAGTCACACTGCCTAAGTCACAGAAGGCAAAGGCAGGCAGGAGGAGAATGAAGAACCATCCATTGTAGGAGAATCATCATGTTCAAGACCACCTAAGGAATCTGAAGTTGTACTGAGTCCATGGGAGCTGATGAGAAGCATGCATGGGTCCTGAGGAAGCTGGCAGATGAAGCGGCTAAGCCAGTATCCACTGTATTTGAGAAGTCACGGCAGTTTGGTGAAGTTTCTACTGAATGAAAAATGGGAAATATAACCCCCATATTTAAAAAGGGGGAAAAAAAGACAACTCAAGGAACTACAGGCCTGTCAGTCTCACCTCTGTGTCTGGCAAGGTCATGAAGTGGATCTACCTGGAAACTATGCTAGGGCACATGGAAAATAAGGGGGTGGCCTCATTAAGGGCAAATCATGCCTAACAAATCTGGTGGCCTTCTATAATAGGATCACAGTGTTGGTGGATAAGGGAGGAGCAACTGATGTCATCTACCTGGACTTAGGCAAAGCATTTGACAGTGTCCCACATGACATCCTTGCCTCTAAGTTGGAGAGACATGGGTTTGATGGATGGACCACTTGGCAGACAAGGAATTGGCTGGATGGTCACATGGAAAGAGTTGAGGTCAATGGCTTAATGCCCGAATGGAGACCAGTGACAAATGGCATTCCTCAGGGATCAGAGTAGGGACCAGTACTCTTGAACTTCTTTGTTGGCAACATGGACAGTGGCATCAAGTGCACCCTCAGCAAGTGTACTGACAATACCAAGCTGTATGGTGCAGTGGACATACTGGAAGGAACCAGTGCCATCCAGAGGGACCTTGACAGGTTTGAGAGGTAGGCCTATGAGAACCTCTTGAAGTTCAAAAAGGTCAAGTGCAAGATCCTGCACCTGGATTGGGCAATCCCAAGAACAAATACAGGCTGGCTGATGAGTGGATTGAGAGCAACCCTGCAGAGAAGGACTTGAGAGCATTAGTAGACAAAAAAATGAATGTGAGCCAGCACCGTGCACTCACAACCCAGAAAGCTAATTGCATTGTGGGCTTCATTAATAGAAGTATTGCCAGCAGATTGAAAAAGGTGATTCTCCACTCTCATGAGACCCCATCTAGAGTACCACACCTAACTCTGGAGCCTCCAGTGTAAGAAAGACATGGACCTGCTTGAGGGGGTCCAGAGGAGGACTGTAAAGATGGTCAGGCGGTTGGAGCACCTCCCCAAGGAGGACAGGCTTGAGAGAGTTGAAGTTGTTCAGCCTGGAGAAGAACAGGCTCTGTAAAGACCTTATTGTGGCCCTCCAGTACCTGAAGGGGGCCTATAAGAAAGCTGGGGAGGGACTTTTGGCAAAGGCTTGTAGTGGTAGGATGAGGGGTAGTGGGTTCAACCTGGAAGACGATAGATTTAGATTAGATACTAGGAAAAAATTCTCTACTGTGAGGGTAGTGAAACACTGGAGCAGGTTCCCCAGTCAGGTAGTAGATGCCCCTCTCTGGAAGTATGCAAGGCCAGGCTGGATGAGAGTTTGTATTGTGGAAGGTGTCATTGCCTGTGGCAGGGGGGAGTTGAAATGTTTAAAATCCCTTCCAACTCAAACCATTCTATGATTCACTTGAGTGTAGTCTGTGTTTCAAACGAACATTAGAGTAAGAATAATTTCACATCAAAAGAAATCACTATAAATCAAAGTATAAGGTTTATCATGTCAACAGAGGATTCTAGATAGGTTTTTTGAAAATATCCGCATAAGAGCAGAATGTAAATAAGACCTGCAAATATTCACCAATATCCTGAGGAATATCAGTGTAAGGGAAGAACTCAGATTTCTACAGTAGTTTGTTCTCATAGTACCATGACATTCAATGTCTTCCAGATTAAAAAAGCAATAAAAAAGCCTATCCTGGTTGTAAGCCCTAAAGTAAAGGATTACCATGATAAAGTCAAGAAGTTGTCTCTGTGGAGCATTTTAGATTGTCTACAGCACAAAAAAAAAAGATGAGAGTTAGACATAAGTACAGGAAAATAATCTTTCTGGTAGTGTTTAACTAGTGAAAAGCCCCCGAACCAATAGACTGATGCTTCTACTTCCTGAAGTTCTTATCATGCTCCTCCACATTGCAAGGGTTGATTTTTTTTTTTTTTTTTTTGTGGAATATGGCAGGTTCTGTATATGGCAGGTTCTCCTAATTTTATAGGAGAACTCAGACATCTGCAAACATAAAGCAGTGAAAATATAATTGCAGTATAAAAAAAAAAAAAAAGGGAAAATGTTGAACTCAATAGTTAGAATACAAAAGTACAAAACTCTGGGGAAAGAGATATTGCTGTAATTTCCCAGAGGATGGGAAAGAATTGATTCCAGGTGCTGCAATTAATTCATTGGGAAAGAAATAAGTGGATAACTGCAAAGAATACCAAATTCCCGAGGCAGATTTATTCACAATTATTTGTATGCTTGAGCAGGTGTCTTGATGCCAACACAAGCAGTGAATTTTACAACTCAGAGGTGTAGTACTGCTTTCAGAACTCCAGCAAAGACCTCTGTGTTTGAACAACTTCAGCCTTCCAGGAAACAGTTTCTCATACTCTCACTTTTCCCAAGACACTGTCCCCAAAACTGCTGCAAGCTTGTTCCACTTTTCCACTACAGAGAAACTAAAGGCTCTTTGTTCTTAGGCACAATCATAAGGTTATTTGATGTATTCTTGTTCTGTGACTGCATATATAGCAGAATCAGCAATTCCCTGGTATACAGAAGCAAGGTTCCTATTTGCAGTCTTCGAATTTCCTCAGTTACAAGCCATGCAAAACTCCAGTGAAAAGTTTGGGGATTGCCACAGAATTTATACATCCATTTTGGATATTCATAAATGCCCATTCCAAAGGTGCAGTAGCTTCACAATCAACAACGTATTTATCTTTATGTTGTCTCTGTGGATTTTACAGAGTGGGACACTGGAAACTAGAATCCTGAATCTACATTACATGACTTATTTAAATAACTATTCTTTAGACACAGGAAGCATTAACCATTTTATGGCAAATGAATTTAAGCTCCATTGCAAAATGCGCAACTGCCTAATGGGAAATAGCGTCCTAGGTACAAAACTGAAATATGTTTTTCTTTGTGCTCTGGCTGCTTTATTTTGGCATGCAAGAAGAAGAGATAGTCTTATTATTAAGCATCAGTATGGAAATCTGTCCTTTGTATAAACTGTCTAAAAGTGAAGAGATAGTAAAAATGCAGTTTGTGTGTGCTCTGTAAGTTCTTAGATACAACAGATATTCATTTGCTTTTTTTTTTTTTGATAGTGAGAACACTGTTTAAAAGATGATTTTAATGGGGTATTTGAACAGTGCAAGGAAATAATGAAGCTGAATGTCTTATAATTGTACCTCTAATTTTGTTAAAGCTGTAAGAAACACTCATGCTCAAGCAAACCTATTAAAAACCACCAAGACTGAAGTACCAAAGAGCATCAGTGCATTAATTCTAACTTCACTTCAATACAGTAATGTAGCTGATTTCTTTATCATTTTCATTTTATTTTTCATGACTTATCCTCACAAGGTCTCTCTAGTCTACATATGAAAGCTAAATCCTTTTTTTGCTGTTGGTTTGGGGTCTAGCAATCCCAAGGAGTGAAAGCATGAGGCTAGCAGGGAACATACGTATCAGCTGCACTGAAGGCAGTGCTTTTAAGAATAGTCTTTTAGTTCTAATGAAATCTCTTCCTGACATCCAAGCGCATCAGAAGTACAGCTTTCTTGTACCATTGTGATCTTGGCTCCCTGCTCCTCAGTCAGCAGGGGCTGAGACTGACAGCTCACTTAACTTCATAGGGAGAGAGACTACGTCTTACCTCATGTAACTTAAAAGTGAGCCTTCTGGCTGGATAAGAGAGACAGGCTCCAATGGGAGAGACATCTGTTGTTACTCAGCTAAAAGGAAGGTTATTCTGATGCCAGGATTCAAAGATGGGATAAAGAAAATAGGGCAGTGTGGAGGAGCCTTTTTACACTGAATTATACTTCTAATCCCCTAATGGATGTCTCCTATGTTAAACTTTAAATTTTATTCAGATGTACAACTTCATGTATCTTGTTCATTAAAATAATTCAGTATCATTATACAATGGTATTTTACTATGAAATATACTCAGTAACTGCAATCAGGTTATAATTACTTCACAAATATATTTGTAAAACCTAAACAGGCCCTTAGAAAATTGCAACTATCCCCCTTAAAAGAAAATTATTTGTATTTGTATGAACCACATATTTAAAAAATGCATTATATAAGGTCCTCTTCTTGATTATAGTTTCTTTACACAGGGAAAGATTGTCCTGACTCCTTGATGGCTGAGAAGAGTTAAATATGCACTAGTATATTCATGTATCAATTAGTCATACAAAATAGGAGCAAGTCAGACAGAAAAAGCTACAGTTCCACAGAAATAATTTCTAAGACATTCCTCATTGGTCTCATGTTGTTATTGCTAAGTTTACAAATAGTCCAAGGATGGCATTTGTGATAACTTCTGAAACATTTTCAGGTATTTCATAGCCCTCTTTTTCAGCCAAGACATACTTTACTTCGGTATTAAACTGTGATACAGCTTCAGAGACAGTTCAGGTAAAGCCCTAAAGGGAAAACACCCATTAATATTCTAGATCTTGAATAAGAGAATTCAATAACTCAGTTTGGATTTTTTTTTTTTTTTGAAGGGGGAGTGGTGGGTTATGTTTGTTTTTCTCACAGCAAGGTCATTTAGCCTTGAATTTGCATTCATGGTTTCTACAAGAGAACAGAAGTGCTAAGATACTGCAAATAAACATGGTAATCTCTGCTAATCCATTGTTCTAATGAATTCTTGTGGCACTTGGAGCAAAGTCATGGCATAAAGAGAAGCTGCCTATTCAGAAAGTCGTTCTCCCTTGCATATGCTACAATCAGAATGAAAGGATGTTATTTCAGATATTAAATTCTTTACTCTGATCAAGTAAAACAAGTGTCAAAACCTTAGCTGAGCAGAATGTCACTGATGATAGCAACCAAATAATTAATCAGTAATTGGTGAAAAAAGTTGGAAAGAGGAACATTATTGGCATGCAACAGTTCTTGAATGAACTGAGAGTTCAGTTGTTTTGTGAAAGAGCGATCAACATAAACCTAGAGCTAAAAAAAAAAGTTACTTCAGTGATTCCTCTGAGGGTTTGGAAAAATTATTTTAATTTTATGCCATATTTCTTAAATTTTGAACTGTTCAAACATAACACTGCTGTTTTAGCTTTGTGTACTGGGCAACTGGAGTTGCCTTAAGGCTGCAGCTTCTATTTCGCACAAGCAGAACCCATGCCCTCTGGAATTGTCCATTTCATAATCTCAAAAACAATGAAGATGATAAATATGTTTACAATAGGGGAATGGCTGGTCTACTAACCTGTCGTTTGGGACTCAGCTAATACTATTCTGTTTGTCAGAGCTGTCAGAAATAATGTGGATTATTTTGAGGGGTTTGAGATACCTATCATTTCTCATCCTCCAGGGCTGCCTGTAGAACAGGAGTACAGTTTCACAAGAAAATATCGAAGTTTTCATCTCACATTAGAATAAAAATGATAACTTTGAACTTTTTCAGGAAAAGAAACAAGAGAAGAAAAATGGTTATAGCTCAAGTTGCCATTCACACAATGGTTTGAGAACCCATTTGGTTTGCTGAGGTCTCAGGAGCACGTGCTTGCCAAGGGGAGAGAAAAAAAAAAAGAAAAGGAAACAACAGCAAAAACCCCAAACCCATTAGAATCAGCTTCTTGTATCCCAAGTAAATACTTTAACTAGTTGACTTCATCATGCCCCCTTCTTTGCACATTCAGCATCCCCAAACAACAATTTTTGCAAGACCAAATACATTCCAACAACCAAGGGTTTCCTGAATTAGCTTTTTTCTGACAGAGCAAAGCTTTCAGTGCAACTACCTACTTACTTTTTTTTTTTTGGTAAAAAAAAAAGAAAAAGAAAAACACAGAATGAAAATCCAGACATACACGTATATAATGGAATCTTTGACAAAGAAAACTTTTTTTCTTGCCTTTTTATTAATTTCACTTTTAGTCAGAGAATGATTTTAACATTTTAATTTGTTCTACAATTTCATTCCACATCCTTATCCATGGGAGGTTTTATTAAAAAGGCGGCATAAAACCCTCAAGCTCTTCCCCACTTCTGTTCTAATGATTTTAAAGTATATTTCATGTTATGTATTTTTAAACAAACACAGCCTTATTCAAGTCTTGCTAATATGATGCATTATACTTGAAAAATATTTCAAATAGAATGATGCAATATGGGAAACTTGTAAACTTTTTCATTAAAAAACTTCAGGTAGTGTCATGATAAGATATTGGTCCAAGCTGCATGCTTTACATAAGTAATATTATCATCAAAGACACTCTTCTTTCTTACACTGGAGCTAGAGTGCTTCTCTGTAAAGAACATACTCTCTCTATAGCGGTCCTGGAATTTACTTTCATATTTGATTTCCCACCCCCTGTTTCAAAAGCAGCTTTAAGGCTGGTTTTGTTCTCCTGCTCTTAAAGCGGCACATCTTTATTCATAATGTTAAATGATGCTCAGTATATATTTTTTTTTGGAATTATACATCTGGTCTGTGAAATTTAAATACATTCTATAGAAACAAGAAAAGCTGCAGCCTCTTGTCATGAAAGGAAGAATATCAATCTTCTGTAAGGAAAGATCACTTGCAGTAGAAAAACCTAAGTGTTTTCAATAGGACATATTTCAATCCAGCCCATTCAGAGACTTTCCATGAGAGAACTACAATGAAAGGAATTAAATTCTATTTCTTTCCTCGACCATGGCTAGAGACAAGTGATTCTGGAAGGTGAAGTGTAGAATTATTTATTTTTTTAATAAATAAAGCGGGAATGGATACTTTTCCACTTAAGGAATGGAACAAGGTAATAACCACAAACACATTCAAAACCTATGGAAGAGGTGGAAAATACATAATCTCAGCAGATTTTTTTCAAGAATATGGTTTACCTTTAGACCTTTAAAATCATCTGCTGTGATTTTACATTTAAAATCATTAAGCCCATCAGACGTCACAAGCAAATTTCATAATTCTGTCACAAAAAGATCCCACCCTGTCTTAAAACACTTGAGATGTGTGCCCTCATCTCTCCATTCACAAAGCTATTTCCACACCTTCTCCACTGACGGCCAGTGTTCCATGTTTGCCCGTGCCACTTCACAGACACCCATTTTATGAACAGGCGTACAATCCTCTTTGGAGATTTCACTCTCTATCATCTTCCTTCTATCTCTAATTTGCCCACCACTTTGGCTGAACCTGCAACGTGCCCCATACTACCACATGCCATTTTGCTCATGCAGGGCATTTAGCAAATGTCCCCATAGGTGTACCTTCAAATGAAATGTCTCTGTTAGGAAACTTAAAAGACCAGTGGTGTAGCCTGTCCTTAGAGAATAAACGTAAACTTGTTTCCATGGAACAGTAGATAGTACATTATGTTCAGTATGTTAACTAATAGTTGAAAACCAACACTTCACATAATATCATTCCATATCTGTATTGAACTTTCGAGTGGACTACCACTATACCAGGCATTCTCAGATAACGTTGCATATGAAAAAAGAAAAAAAAAAAAGTCAGAATAGGTTTTCTCATAGAAAGCATCTCATCAGAGCCGAATTCACCCAAGCAATATAACCTCTCAACAAATTGATATAAACATCTAGAGAACAAGAGAAAATAAACCTTTCCAGTGCTTTCAGTTTCTTAGGTATCTATATAGCTATTAAGAGCCAGATAATTATGTTGTAGCCTCTGTGATAAAGCATTCCTACTCCACTCCTACAATATCTATAAATCTCATAAAAATAGTACCTAGTACCTCCAAAGCATCGCATTTTTTTTATGGATTTGAGTTAACAATACACCAAACAATTTAATGACTTTTTTTCTCCATTATACTATTATTTTATCTCCCATTGCATACAGAGAGATTTCCAGCTCCACTCAGAGAGTCTACCCCAAAACACAAAGCTGACAACATAGTAACGGCTCTGTTTTTTAGAAGGTTGCTGCACCCTTTAAGACAAAGCATTCAGAAGCAGAAAGACTGCTGACCACTACCTGTTCAGGACACATTTCACCCCTGTCACTTTCAAGTTTAAATGATGCAAAACAAAACAGACAATCAGGGAACTACCAGGAGATGCACAAACTTTAAGGTCAGTGCAAACACTGCCTTATTCCATTTCACACTATCTCTTCTCTATCATCTTTTCAGAACTATTAGGACTGCATCATTAAAGTCAGAAATTCATATCAAACACACATAAAGGTCTATCTATCATCAGAGACCTCACCAAACAGACACTTGAAATTCCTAGTTCTAGCTAAATGGTTACATTTTCTTTTAAAAGGAAAAAAAAACATGAGATCCATCATACAATGACCTTAACATCCTGCTGCAACAGAATAGGTCCTCTTAACTTGCCTGTGGCTGTATACTTTGTTTTTCCACATACTAGCTGATCAGAAGAGTGGTCTGACTCTGGGGCAGGAAATCTTAAAAGGAATCTTAACAGACGTGTGGTGTAGTCTATTCTTAAACAAAATCTTGTTTCTGTGGAACAATATTCTCTCCTGGAGAGGAAGGAGGTGTCCTCCTTTCTGAAAGCACCTGAATAGCTTCAGCCCAGCAGTCACACACCCTGCCCCCAGGAAGCACACATCACAGGTGTGGACATGGGGATTCCCAAAGAAGAGCTGGGGGCAGGCATCAAAATAATAAACAGATGAGAAAGGGAGAGGAGGGCGGAGGTTTGGGTAGAAAATAATTCTGTATTTATTTATATCCTGTTTGATGTTTTCTGTTGAAACAAATCCATTGTTGCTTGCCACTGGTGTTTTAATGAATGCTAGTTTGGCTTTAATAAACATCAGAATACACACTTGAGTCAAGGATTAAAACAACTGCTCTCAAACTGCAAGTGTAAACACGTGAGGTTGGACTAGAGAGCATTTTCTTAAGTGGTTTAGTAAAATATTTTTTTGGAAGAGTATCCCCTAAAACATAAAAAAATCTTTAAAACTGTCTATGAGTGAAGATTTTTTTAGCTGTGCCATGCTCTAGGAATATTATCCAAAAGTTACTCCTAAGGAGCAAAGCATTTATATTAGGCTTAAAAGAAAACACTCTTCATAATTGGCACTGCTAATCATAACAATGGGTAGGAAATCATAAAGGAAATTTATTAAGCATCTCACTGATATTCCAACAGGGCAATAAGGCTTCTTCTAACTAACAGGAGTCAGTAACATAGAGTAAGACTTTACTCTGGTATTTCGTTGTATATGACAAAGATTCTGTTGACATTTCAGTCATACTGAATGAGGCTGCAACCAAAGCTCTATTGCTTGAAATAATTTCTAAGTGATGGTGTAAGAAATACTGGGATCTTGTGAGAAAGTAGGCCAGATATTTCCCATCCCTTCTGCACTCTTCAAAGACAGTGAGCAAAGATTAGCAAACACTTTGCTCAAAAAAAAAAACCAAACCCTTTGTTAGTGAAAAATCAAATTTGATTATGCTCTTATACAGTATGACCTTGGTAGCACATAGATATAATGTTCTTATTGCTGATACCACGAAGGTCACACATGGTATCATGGTTTAGGCTATCAAAATTAAAAAGGCTGAAGCCAATTTATCTTGTAGTTGTTATAAGAACTTCTACAGACTCATAACAAAGATTCAACCAATCATCTCCTATGTTGCTTTAATAGAAGCCAGTAGTCATTTTTTGAGAAACATATGAGTGAAACAAACAATATTTTCCACCTTTGATAAGAATTAGGTATTTCCTAAGTTAGAGATTCAATCTAGAGCATTATTTTTAATAGCCTTCAGAAAAACAGGGGTGTTACTTCTCCACACAGTTTCAGAAACATATCTGAAGATTTGACCCAGAATTAATAAAAAAGCACTTAATATCTGATGCAGGAACACTTCACATTTATATAAAAAGCCTTGTATCTGAAATGATCTAGTATTGATAGGATAAACCAGCTTGGTAAACTACTATTTGTTAGGCAAGTCATGCTTTATGGCATTTTTGGATTTGCAGGTTTTCATCACAGTTAGCATCTCCAGCATGGTTCATCATCTGAGTGCCCTGACTTAGTCTTTGTCTTTGACACTCCAGAGGTCCTAAAGGATTGGATTCTGGGGCTCTGTCTACATCATTGTGAGGGTTTGAGGAAACTTCCAACCCTATGCAAGAGTGAGGTAAATTTAGAGGATGAAAGCATTCTCTGCTATTAACACAAATTTTATAAAATTTTATAAAAATTTTTCTAGAAAAAGGCTGATTTTCTTTCTCATACAAATTTACAGTTGCTAAGTTTTTGCACAAGGTCATAACTTACAGATACAGAATATAGACACAATTTCATCTTCGTCAGCATAAAAAGATCCTGAACTGATCCTTCCACCTTCCATCCCCTCCTTAGCCTCTGCCTCTTTTCTGTTTCAGGGAAAAGACCAAAGGGTAGTTAGGTAGAAAATTATTGTAATGAAAATTCTTGAGAATTCTCATAGTTGAGCTACAACGCTGAGAATTTATGACTGTTTTCCAACAAGAAGCATGAACCTAGAATCAAATCTTTGCTATTGCCTATCAGTGGACTTATACACAATTTTTGTGTGTACATTCATCATTGTGAATCAGCTTTCTAACAAAACTTAGAAATCCAGCTGCTGTTCAGTAAAAAGGGAATGGGATTTGGATATTTTGATTATTGTTTTTAATTTTTATAGGCAACTTTTGCCTGTAATTTTGAGATTGAAGAGAATGCAAAGTAAAAGACAGTGGTTTCCAAATAAGAAAAAAGTTTGGAGGCAAAACTTTCTAATATCTTTTGTGAACTCTCTGCATAACCAGCTTTTTATTATATATTCAGACCAAAAGGTAATCCATCTATTATTAGGAAGTCCTAAAAGGCAATAATTTTCAGAAACAGCAAAACCTGACAATATTGTTTGAGGGGAAAAAAAAAAACCACAACAAAACCAAACAAAAACAAGAAACATGACCACATCATTCATTATGACAGCAAGTGCAAATGCAAGGCAAAGTTCTGGCAATCCATTTCCAGAAGAAACAGTTTATTGTGTATGACAAATCACGTTAATGACAACTAAAGTGACATATTCGATTGAATTCATGCTACTTGTCTTAAGAACCCAACAGCAGATATTTTCAAGCATTTAGAAAGTGTTAAGACACAAAGAAAATGTTAAGAAAACATCTTAATATTCACAGGAGCTACACATACTGGCTTTCTGTCTTCTGGTAGTATGCATTATGATGGAACTACCCTTCATACCTAAAATTCTTAGACAATTCTTGAAAATAATTATGACTGAACTGGTTTTCCTCCTAATGGAAAATTTACAGACTTTCATTTTTTGAAAGACTGATTTAGTTCATGTATTTTCAAATGCTGTAACAGTTAAAGAACTAGAGTCAAGACACAATAACCCAGCTGTATACATGTGTGAAATTTGTAGCAAACTTTGCATTTCACAAAAAGATGAGATTTTTTGAAAATAAAATATTTAATATCACAGTCAATTTAAACCCCAAATTGTATAGCTAGGGCCCAGAAAATTATATCAACCCAAGATATAATACAAGTAGATCAGGACTTGATTTTCAGTGCTGTCACTTATGTCTCCAGTTGACAGAGAATGTAAATGATGCTTACAATGAAAAATTACATCAAATGAGAGAGAATTGTCATTACAGATCTCATAAAAGACACTTTTATTCCAGGGATTTCATAAACCAACAATAATAAGTGCTTTTTTTTTTTTTTTTATTAGAGTCTTTTCTTTTTTTGGTATGGAAGTGCTATGTAATAAAATTTAACTATTCAATAGGTCGAAGTTAGTATAGACAGATGTTGCAGACTGTGTTTTCAGGAATAGTGTATGGATGAAATGAAATGAAAGATAGAAAGGTGAAATAAGTCTTCTCTGTTCTGATGTAGAGGTTATAGTGCCTGTTACAGGGGTGTTATACATATATATATGTAACATAATGTTACATGCAGAGCCCAGAATTCATTTTTAACCTAATAACAATCCTAACAGTCCAATTAAAATATAGCTAACTGATTAGCTACAGTAATGCTAACTCATCATCCAAATTCATGCTGAAAAGCATTACTAGTGACATCATTAAAATTGTTATTCAGCACTTACTGATAACTAGTGCTTTTTCTTATGCTCACCATTTACATGTCTTCTGGGGCATAAAATTGATGGCACTAATGTGCATGAAGCAGAGAGGGAAACAGTGTTACAGCAGGCCACCAACGTCCTGAGCTATTTCCAATTAGGGCTTCAGTGTAGGTCAGTACAGGATCCCTTCTGCCTCAATACTGGCATTCACCTGGGGCTATTTTATATGCTTTCTTATCACAGTCTGCTTTGTTCCTGGTTCCCAAATAAAATTTGAAAGTTGCACCACAGTCTCCCTCAGCTTTATTTGCCATGAGTGGCTGTTACTCCTTAGGCAATGAACGGATAACCTGGTCTGTCAGACCTTTACAGTAAAGTGTATTCACAAGACCTAACTAAAACAAGCTAGACATCCATCACAAGACCAACAGAGAATTATTAAAACCAGCTCAAAGCCACCCAGGTCAAGGCAAGCCCAGACAAGTCCTGAGACCTGCACTATTCAGTCAATACAAACCCTGTGGTCTTTCACTGGTCATGGCAAAGGTCACACTTACAGGTAGGGACAATATGATGATGATGGTGAGGTGGAGCTCAGTGAAGAAGCAAATCACTTTACTAGATTATGCACTCACAGAATTTGACTGCTCAGTCATTTGAATTTGGAAAGAGGAAAATAACTGAACACTGCCTAGGATGTAATGAAAAATGGAAGGATCTGAATAAGAGATTAAAATAGTGAATTCCTAAAATTAGGTAGAAATGTAATATGGCAGCAGGCACTTTGTAGGTGGAAAAAAAAAATGAAGCATTGGGGGGAAAAAAAAAAACAAAACAACAAACCAATCAACCCAAATAAAAACCTACTCACATTTGCTAACACTTCCAAAAATTATAATGAACTGAGTTTCAAATTTTTGTGCTTTAAGCGTATGGAGATATAATTTTCCCTGACTATATGTATCATTGTACAGGAGACTCGGATATGGGATTTGCTTTCAAAATTGTCACATCCAGGATCTTAATCCAGGAGATGCATCTTGTGGTGTCCGCAAGTGTTGGCAGTAAGTGTACAGCCACACGAAAAGCCTGGGTTACAATTTCACCACTAGATGGCTGTGTTGTTTATTAGAGTGTACCTTCTTCAAGGTTTACTGTGGCAACTGCTTCTCCAGGGATAAATTTGATTCTTACCAAGCAATAACTCATCTCTGTGTTGATGGATA